>NW_026652281.1:142530408-142762989 GCF_009828535.3 Hylobates moloch
AAAAAAAAAAAAAAAAAAAAAAAAGAGAAGAAAAAAGAAAATTGGATTTTCTCTTCTATCACGTTGTCGGGCTGTACATTTTTCCCAACTTTTATGTTCTGCTTCCTTTATAAAACTGAGTGCCTTTGGCCGGGTGCTGTGGCTCATGGCTCTAATCCCAGCACTTTGGGAGGCCAAGGCAGGTGGATCACCTGAGGTCAAGAGTTCAAGACAAGCCTGCCCAACATGGTGAAACTCCACTTCTACTAAAAATATAAAAATTAGCTAGGTGGGTGCCGTGCACCTGGGAGGTTGAGGTAGGAGAATCACTTGAATCTGACAGGCGGAGGTTGCAGTGAGTAGGGGTCATGCCATTGCACTCCAGCCTGGGAAACAAGAGCGAAACTCCGGCTCAAAAAAAAAAAAAAAAAAAAAAAACTGAGTGCCTTTAACAATACCCAAGTCACCTCTTAAATCCTTTGCTGCTTACAAATTTCTTCTGCTAGATACCCTCAATCATCTCTCTCAAGTTCAGTTCCACAAATCTCTAGGGCAGGGGCAAAATGACACCAGTCTCTTTCTTTGCTAAAATATAACAAGAGTCACCTTTGCTCCAGTTCCCAACAAGTTACTCATCTCCATCTGAGACCACCTCAGCCTGGATTTCATTGTCCACACCATTATAAGCATTTTGGTCTCAGCCATTTGACAAGTCTCTGTGGAGTTCCAAACTTTCCCTCATTTTCCTGTCTTCTGAGCCCTCCAAACTGTTCTAACCTCTGCCCATTACCCAGTTCCAAAGTCATATCAACATTTTCAGGTATCTTTTCAGCAGTGCCCCACTCTCCCAGTACCAGTTTACTGTATTAGCTCATTTTCGCGTTGCTGATAAAGACATACCCAAGACTGGGCAATTTACAAAAGAAAGAACTTTAATTAGACTTACAGTTTCACATGGCTGGGTAGGCCTCACAATCATGGCAGAAGGTGAAAGGCACGTCTCACATAGTGGCAGACAAGAGAAGAGAGCTTGTGCGGGGAAACTCCCCTTTTTAAAACCATCAGATCTCCTGTGACTTATTCACTGTCACGAGAACAGCACAGGAAAGACCTGCCCCCATGATTCAATTACCTCCCACTGGGTCCCTCCCACAACACATGGGAATTCAAGATGAGATTTGGGTTGGAACACAGCCAAACAATATCACTAATGAATCTAAATTCATTGCTAAATTCAGTGATATTTTCTCAGTCATTTGGGCAGTCTGTAGCAGTGGCACAGTTAAATGCTCCATCTTTCTTAAAACACTTAAAACACTTTCTGAAATTGGCATTAAAAATATATATATATATAATCTCCTGGCTTTTCTTCTAACTCTCATGATCGCTCCTTTTCAGTCTATTTTTCAGCTTTCTTATCTCCTCATTCTTTAACCAGTGGAGTCTCCCAGGGATTAGTCCTTGGATTGCTTTATTTTTTTTAGTTTCATTCTTTTTCTTCATATTCCTAGCCAGTGTCATAACTTTAAATACTATTTGTATGCTAATAGCTCACACATTTTTATTTTTAACCTTATTATATCCTCCTTGAACACCAAATTCACATATTCAATATCTACTCTTATATGTGTAAAGGCATATTAAACATAACATTAAAAATACTGAGCTCTTGATCTCCTTTCTAAATTAGTTTCTCCAGAAATTGTCCCCATTATAATAAATTGTAAATGTGTTCCACCAGTTACCCAAGCCAAAGTTGAGTTGTCCTTGACTTCTCTTCCTCATAACATTTTTAACCTATCAGGAAATCTCGTTGACTTTACCATAAAATATATCAAAAATATGATCATTCTTATTACTTTAAGTGCTATAACCCTGATTTAAGCTACTATTTTCATATCTTGTATTATACTTGTATTTTATGTCACTCCAACCACATTGCTTTTATAGTTTCTTAAACATCTTCTTTTGCATCCGTATGAGCACCTCTATACTTGCTGTTCTCTTTGCCCAGAATGTCTCCCAACCTCACCACTACTCTCCTCCAGTAGTCATGCTTTCTTCAGATCTCCAATGAAAAGTCATCTTCTCTGGCCGGGCACAGTGGCTCACACTTGTAATACTAGCACTTTAGGAGGCCGAGCTGGGTGGAACACTTGAGGTTATGAGTTTGAGACCAGCCTTGCCAACATGGTGAAACCCCATCTCTTCTAAAAATACAAAAATTAGCTGGGAGCTGGGAGCAGTGGCTGATGCCTGTAATCCCAGCTGCTTGGGAGGCTAAGGCAGGAGAATTGCTTGAACCTGGAGGCGGAGGTTGCAGTGAGCCGAGATTGTGCCACTGCACTCTAGCCTGGGCAACAAGAGCAAAACTCTGTCTCCCCCCAAAAAAGTCATCTTCTCGAAAAACACACCCTATTGAAAACTGCAACCCCTTATCTAAAATAGCAAGTCTCCCCATCCTTCTATCATTCTGCACTTCCATCCTTGCTTTCACTTTTTATCAATGCTAACATGTTACCAAATATGTTTATTTGTTTTGATTAATAACCACATATTGCAAAATCCATGTGAGTAATAATTGTTTGTTTTGTTTACTGCTATACCTCCAGTGTTTACAGCATGGCCAGACATAGAATAGACTTTTAATAAATATATGTTGAGTAAATAATTGAATGAAGAAGACTTCAAGGTAGATTAGTTCCATCTTCATTTTCCATATGAGAAAATTGAAGCTCAGAATTAAGTGAATTGCCAAAGGCTTCAAAATTTCTTAATGTATATAGCGCAATTTAATTCAGATCTCTCCAACCTCAGTGTCTCTGTTCGCTCTGAAGAGTAAACTGCAACTGATAAGTAACTAGGATAAAAAGTAGAAATTCTCTAGTGGACTAAAGAACAAACAAATTTACTGGTGACTTTGTCAGCAGTAATCCCATAAAAGTAATATGATAGAAGCCGTAATGTAATGGTTCAGGAATTAATGTAGACAGTTGGCTATTTTTTCAAGGTCATAAAAAAGAGGAAACAGGTATGTAAAGTGAATTTTTCTCCAAGATGTGAGAATTATGAATGTGTTTATATGCAAAAAATTATGAGCCAGCTAAGTGTGGATAGAGTGCTAAGGGAAGGAGGGGAGAAAACTGATGAAGAAAAATTGCTGAGTGGATGGAAGAAATTGTGACAGGAAACAGGCAGAAATATTTTCTTTTAAAATAATATTTATAATTATAAATTATTGTATTCATTCAGTAAATATTTCTTAAGTTATAAGGCTTTAGGCCCTGTAACTAGGTCTTGGATATATAGTGGTGAATAAAAATGAGTAGTATTATTGAGACTTACTATTTATCTCATCCTATCCTCAAAACAACCTTATGAGATAGATGCTTTTATTATTATTATTATTTTTTTTTGAGATGGACTCTTGCTCTGACTCCCAGGCTGGAGTGCAGTGGCGCGATCTCGGCTCACTGTAACCTCCGCCTCCTGGGTTCAAGTGATTCTCCTACCTCAGCCTCCTGAGGAGCTGGTATTACAGGTGCATGCCACCATGCCCAGCTAATTTTTGTATTTTTAGTAGAGATGGGGTTTCACCATGTTGGTCAGATTGGTCTTGAACTCCTGACCTCATGATCTGCCCTCTTTGGCCTCCCACAGTGCTGAGATTACAGGCATGAGCCATAGAGCCTGGCCCATTATATTCATTTTTTTTTTTTTTTAATAGAGGAGGAGACTGAGTCTTAGAAAAGTGGATGGACTTGCCCAAAGTAACACATTTAGAAAGTGTTGGTGTCGGGTGGCTGAGGCAGGAGAGTTGCTTGAACCCGGGAGGCGGAGGTTGCAGTGAGCAGAGATCGTGCCACTGCATTCCAGCCTGGGCGATAGAATGAGACTCTGTCTCAAAAATAAACAAAAACAAAAACAAAAAATCAAGGAAGTGTTGGTGTCTGAATTCAAACCATAGCAGCCTGACACCACAGTCTATGCTTTTGATCACTTCTCTCCACAACTTAGAAAGAGAAAAATTATTAAATATTTCACAAAGATCATTACACATTCTGCAGAGAAATTTAACATAGGTTCATAGGATAGTTAAAGTCTTCGTAGCTATTTTGGGTAATCAGAGAGAGCATCTCTGAGGAGGTGGTATTTAGGCTATGATATATATGTTTTTTTATTGTACTCATGTATGAGTATAATAAAAAGTGCTAGAAGACTTTCCACTAAAAGACTTGGAAAAGAGCACTCCAGCTACATGAGAGAGCTAGTGCTAGCAGATACGTGGATTTAAGCTTTCTATAATTGGGAATTGGAAAATTTGTTGAGAAGGCTAGTGTGTCTGGAGAATTAAAGAGTGAGGATGAAAAACAGTGGAACTCCGGATCTCAGTCAGTTCACATAGTTATATAGGCCCCAGATCAGGCGCAAATTCATAAGCCTGTGGAGTTTGAATGGTGTATTAAGTGTAAGAAAGTGTCATCAAAAAGTGTTAAGTATTCAATTAATGAATTTATGCTTTTGAGAGATTAGTCTAATTTTAGGGGGACCAAGTGACTTGATTTCTTCGTGCAAAGTAAAATAGAATTTCAATTTAACTTCTAGTTTTAAACAAGTCTTTACAGACTTTTGCAACTAGTAGTTTATTCATTGCAAAAATAGAGTGTAAATCCATCTCTACCTATCTTACTCAGTGACTATAAAGACACTCAATTCATCTTCCCAATTTTGTGAAATTAAGAAATGGATAAAAGTTCCTGGAACAAAACATTGGGAGGAAAAGTAAA
The DNA here is from genome assembly GCF_009828535.3 of Hylobates moloch. Taxonomy (NCBI): domain Eukaryota; kingdom Metazoa; phylum Chordata; class Mammalia; order Primates; family Hylobatidae; genus Hylobates; species Hylobates moloch. The sequence continues at coordinate 142,535,175 of NW_026652281.1, forward strand.
TTCATCCCTTAATTTTGTCATAATTTATTATTTATGAAGTCCTGTGCTAAGTGCTGGAGGCAACAGAGCCCTAAGAACAACATGGCAAATTCCCATGTAGGGAAGAAAGTGGGCTATTAAGTAGTTAATAAAACAGGAACCAAAGGTTGATATTATAATCATTTACTATATTTATCAACTGAATTAGGGTTACCAGTTTTAGAATGAAATGGAATTGCGTAGGTTAAATTAAAAAAAATACTTTGGCCATGTCTTTAATAGTCACTTTGCAAAGACAAAATAAAGAGAATGAATTCCATGTAGAATCAAAATATAGTATACGGGGCCCATAGATGTACCTAGTCCACATGATACTTCACACAGAAAAAACAAACAAACAAACATATAAAACAGAGCAATACAGAACAAGCAAACAAAAAGATACAGGAGATAGTTTGAAGAATGACAGAATGCAATGCATAAATGAATGCTATTTAGAAGAATACTTCAAAAAAGATGAAATGAAAGAATAATTATGTTAGGCAATTTGTTAAAGCTTACTTTTTATGGAAATTCTTTCCATGTCATTCTCCTAGCAGACTAGGCTATGCTGTCCTCCAAAGCAAAGAACATTGCCATGGAAAATAATGTTGCGTGGTGGTTAGGAGCATGAGCTTTGGTGGCTAAACAATAACACCACCAACAAAAACTGTATTTAAACTCTGTCTATAAAATTTGCTATCTGTGGAAACTTTAACAAGATAATCAGCAACACAGTAACTCCTTTTCCAAAAGAAAGAACCAGGGGGACAGATATTTTAAAGCTAGAAAGGAACTTGAAACAATCAACAGTTAAGAAAATATTAGATAATATTGGAAATATAGGAGAAAACACTTTCAACATATACATATGGTAAGAGGTTACTATCCAGAATATATAAGGAACTCATACAGCTCTATAGTAAAATAACAAATAATCTGATTATTTTAAATAGGCAAAGGACTTGAATAGACATTTTATCAAAGAGGGCATACAAAGGTGCAACAGGCAAATGAAAAGGAATTCAACACCACTAATTATCAGGGAAATGCAAATGAAAACAACCGTGAGATTTTACCCTATACCTGTTAGAATGGCTACTATCAAAAAGAAAAAAGATAACAGGTGTTGGCAAGAATGTAGAAAAAAGGGAAGCCTTGTGCACTGTTGGTGATAATATAAGCTGATACAGACATTATCAAAAACAGTATGAAGGTTCCTCAAAAAATTGAAAATAGAACAACCGTATGATTTAGCATTCCTATATCTGGGCATCTATCCAAAGAAAATGAAGCGAGAATTCTCCAAGACCTATCTGATTTCTGCAGTCCCATGTTCATTGCAGTATTATTCACCATAGCCAAGATACAGAAGCAAACTAAATGCCTCTCAGTGGATGAATGAATGAAGAAAATGTTTATATACACAGTGCAATATTTTCAGTCTTAAAAAAGGACATCCTGCCATTTGAGACAACATGGACAGAACTGGAGGACATGATGCTAAATTAAATAAGCCACACAGAGAAAGGCAAATACAGCATCCTTTATATATGAATTTAAAATAGCCAAACTTATAGAATCAGAGAGTAGGATAATAGTTGCCAGGGACTGGAGGAGGAGGAAATGGGAAGATGTTGGTCAAGGGGTACAAAGTTTTAGTTATGCAAGATGGGTAAGTTCTGGGGATCTAATGTACAGCATGGTGACTATAGTTAGCCACACATGAAATACTTGAAAATGAGTAGATTATAAGTGTTCTTTTTTTTTTTTCCTGAGACAGAGTCTTGCTCTGTTGCCAGGCTGGAGTGCAGTGGCACGATCTTGGCTCACTGTAACCTCCACCTCCCAGGTTCAAGTGATTCCCCTGCCTCGGCCTCCCACGTAGCTGAGACTACAGGTGTGCGCCACCACGCCCAGCTAATCTTTTGTATTTTAGTAGAAACAGCGTTTCACATATAAGCGTTCTTAACACATACATACACACACGTAACTATGTGAAGTATTGGGTAAGTTAATTAGCTTAATGTGATGATCATGTCATAATTTATACATATATTAAAACATCAAGTTGTACACCTTAAATACAGTCATGTGCTGCCTAATGATATTTTATACAATGACAGATCACCTATATGATGGCAATATCATAAGTTTTTTAAAGCAAACCTCTGCTTTATTTCTGCATGTGTTTCCCATTGCTCTCTGCTCTTCCTTATGCGTCTACATTGAAGTGGGAAAAGTTTCTCAAATAAAAGAAGGTATAGTATCAAAAGAAATGTATAGCATAGTGAGAACAACTGCAGACAAAAAAAACAGTAAAGTGCTAGGCATCTTTCTACACATAATTAGTGTTATATAAATATATGTATATATGTATAATCACATATATTTATGTGATTATACATATATTTGTTATTTATACATATATTTATGTTATTTATACATATACACATGTATATTCATGTCTATGTCTGCATAGCTCTGTCTATCTATCTATCTATATCTATTAGGACACACATACCAAATTAGGCTATTGCCAAGTATATATAGAATCCTAAATGGGGTAAACCAGTCATTTGCAATTAACATCTCAGTGTGTTTCATTTGAATACCCTTCATATCTATTTGCTTCAAGAGAGAACTCAAGTTTAAATGGGAACAGATGCCAGCGATTAAACTAAATTCAAAGTTTGGGGTCCTCTGATCCTCAAATATCAATACCTGCTTCATAGTTCAGTGATGTTTGTTGGAACATGAATATGCAGGAAAACACACTATAAATGGTGAAACAGCATTTTTCCCTGCTCTATGGCGAAGCCCCAAATATATTGGCCTTGTTTTTGTCACATCAGACATTTGTGCCAAAACACGAAGTCTATTAAAGATATTTGCCATATCCATAGAGTGATTTGAACCTTTTTAAAATTTGCTCATCACTAACTTAATGCATAATAAGCATCCGATTAAAGTGATTTTAGAATTGGCATATAAAATATGTCACCGTTACAGCCATCTTTTCAGGAGTGAGAAAAATTCCTGCTGAAGCTACAGCTGGAAAATAATTTGCTGAAAAATCGGCTGAAGCGGGAGGTTCCAGCTCATTGAAACTCAATTTATTATATGCTTAAATGACTCCTGGAACAGTGGAATATGTAGGCAGTACAACTAGACAAGGCAAATTCTGTGCTGATAACAAATGTGTAAAACTCCAGTACCTACTGGAGAAGTGATAGCAGCCAAAATCCTATACTTGCCAACTAGTAGAAAATGTGAACACGCTGTTAGATAATTAACATTTTTCTTATTATGCAGGACTGGGTAGTGAATATATAACTCAACTTTTTCCCCCCTGGATACACTGCAACTTGAAAAAGCATATGATCAAAGCAAAGCACAGTTTTCTGAGAAAGCTTGGGAATATATGCTGTAAAGTTGTGATCTATTAGCCTGTGGCTTGAGTGTTTGAGCAGCTATTTAACATCCTGATTCCCATTTGCTTAATATACAGGTGACTACAACTCTATGGTGACAGATCTATAATCTCTCAGGGAGAGGTATCTGGGACTTCAGTTAATAAGATGGTAGCTTAGACATTTTTATCTTGCACAATTCTATTAAATTCGAACTTAATAGTAGTGAAGCACTTGCCATGCTGGTATTGAAAACTACTTGCTGTATCTTACTATTGTCTATGTGTAGATAATACTGGAATTGAAATTCTCAAAGCTATATAACTTAATGTAGATTTCAAAATGGCCAATAATAATAATTAATAATATTGTGACATTTTGAGCACTTATATGCTTTTAAATAAAATATTTTGTAAAAGTTGATTTGATTTTCTAGTATTTTATGTAAAATGGAATTTATTTCCTGATGATGGCCAAATAATGAGAAAGTGATATGATCCAATGCTTTCCAGAGGTAACAAATGGAGTAAGCATTTAACACATATTTCATACGTGGATAATTGAGCATATATTTGCAAACAAGAATTTTATTTTACCTTTCCCTTTACCCAGAAGATACATTATTTTGAAAATAATTATCTGATTAAGAAAGGTAGCCTTATAATACAACTTTGTTTAGTCATTGCCCAAAGGTTTGGCACAGACTAAATTTCAAATTGCAAATTGGTGTGTTTAGTAAACATTTCTTGGAATTAGTTAAACTTGCACTTATTTTCTTTTCATCAGTTTATCAAGACAGAAAGGCCTCAATGGTCTTTATTCTCTCTTTCTGCCTGTCTCTCACACTCTCTCTCTCTCTCTCTCTCTCTCTCTCTCTCACACACACACACACACACACACACACACACACAAACTTTTTTTTCTTTTTTTGCTAAACTTAAACACATAGCCAAGAAAATCATCACGATGACTAACTAGCCACTATGGCCCTAAGCACAGCCATTGATACCATCAGTTGCTTTTATGATGATAGTGATGATTAGAATTTGACTTCACTTAAACTTTTTGAAAGTGAAGATCAGAATGTTTAGTAGCTAAACAAACATATAAACCACAGGCTAATAAACTGTAATTCCACAATCTGTGTATCATACAGATTGACTCTTTTTAAAAATGTTTGCTCAGAAAACTGTTTTATCATGATCACCATCTTTGTCATCTCCTCTTCCTATTTGTAACTTATTTTGCATCTGCCAGACAGCTGATCCTCTACCAAGAGTTTCTGGTACATAATTTTATGCTAAATATAGCTCCTACCATCTCATGAACCTACCTTCCTTTCCCAGAGTCCTTCAGCTTCACTGGACTTTTAAAAGTTCCTCAGTTTCTCATCCTCTCACTTAATTCTGAGGTTGCTATACCCTCAGTAAGTATTGTTCTCTTCTATATCACCTGCTGTTTCCTCGATTGGCTGTCATGTTTTGGTCTTTAATTTTATATAATTACAGAAACATCTCCTACATCCATTGACAAATTTAGGTTCCCTAAACTTCTTTTTGTAATTATTTACATGATCATTCATGTAATGCACGTTTCCTCCGTAGTAGTGAAGCTCTGTAAGGGTAGGAACTCAATAACTTAGGCACTTATGTGCCCCCTTTGCCCAGAATAATATCAAATACATAGCTGAATAATAATCTTAAATATGTAAACCATCTCATTTATTCACCATGTTTAATTCTCCCAACTCCCTATCTGGTAAGTAGGATTATGTTTAGTTAACAGACAGGAAGTAAAGTTAGACAGGTTAAATAAATAAATAATTTGTGAGTAGTAAGACAAGGATTCTGACGTCAATTTTTTGGTTCTCAGTTCCAGGATTTTTAGCCTTAGATTATGTTTACTGAATATCTGCTAAGGCATTTATTCACCCAACATCAAGTGTCAGACCCCATGCTAAAGGCGAAATTCAAAGATGGCTAAGACTTCATCTTTGCCTTCAAGTAATGTAGATTTTAATAGATCAAATGAAAAAGCTTAAATATTTCCTATAGGAAAATAGTCCAAATTTTGATTGAAATTTCAAATACATTTTTCCTTCCCACACGGATGATAAAGTTCATCTGCAGGGAATTTCTAGAAAATGAAGCCATTAAAAACAAGAGATGTTATCAGTTTTGATCCTAAATGAGAAAAATGCAAGATGTGTAAAAAAGAGGATTTTTGTCACAATGACACATAAGTGGGAAGGTGACACCTTCCTGTTTCATAATAATGACCAGAGACAAGAATTTCTCAATTCAACAATACTAAGCAAATTTAAAATTAGATTCTAAAATGTGGAAGTTATTGTAAAGTTGTGTGTTTTATAATATATGTGAGCAATATATATGTAGCATAAAAATTACGTATTTTATAATATATATTCGCTAAAATAATAAGGTATGTCTTGTTACCATTTTATAGCATCTCATATCAATAATAATAAAAGATACTAATAAACGATTACTGATATTTCTCTTTAATTGGCATTTTGTCTTCATATTCCAAATTGTTTTATTTGTTTGAAAAAAATGGGGCCGGGCATGGTAGCCAAGGCCTGTAATCTCAACGCCTTTGCAGGCCAAAACAGGAGGACCACTAGAAGCCAGGAATACAAGACCAGCCTGAGCGAAATAGTGAGATACCCATCTCAACAAAAAAATTTAAAAATTAGCTGGGTATGGTGGCACATGCCTGTAGTACCAGCTACTTGGGAGGCTGGGGCAGGAGGATCACTTGAGCCCAAGAGTTTAAGGCTGTAGTGAGTCAGGCTGCAATGAGCCATCTATCTTACCACTACACTCCAGCCTGGGAAACAGATTGAGACCCTCTGTCTAAAAAAAAGGGGGTAAGATGGTGAAAAGTAGAGAAAAATGGGAAATGGGCCACAAAAATATTAAGTTCATGAATAAGTTTTGAGATTCATGATTCATGTGTGAGTTCAGTCTCATTTTTAGAATGCCCAACTTACACTCTGTTTCCTCTCAAAATTACAGCATAACTCCAGAAATATTCACAATCTATGCTTAAAAAATTATGAAAGTATGACTTAATATTCTTCTTTAACATGAAAAAGATGGTTACAGTAAAAATGAAATGCCCTCTTTACCCTCTGTCACTGCAGAGTTCACCTTCCTTCACAGGGGTTAGATTTATTTTCTTGTGTATTTTTCCAGGGCTTTTTTTCACAGTGCATTTACAGAAATACAGAATATATAGTTTAGGGTTTTGTGTGTGGGTGTGTGTGAATCTGTGTATGGTTTTACATAAATGTTCTTAAATAATAGGTTTGTATTTTTGTTTCAGTTTAAATTATCTCTTGGATAAATTCCTTTATATATATCATATATATATTACTTTATATATTATACACTATATGTAATTATCTATAATACATACTATATATATTGCAAACTTGCAGATAGATTTTATTACATCTCTTTCAAGCTCATGGATACTAGCTTGCATTGCAGACAATAATTTATTAAAGCATTAGCAGGGAATGGTGGCTCACGGCTGTAATCCCAACACTTTGGGAGGCCCAAGTGGGAGGGTCCCTTGAGCCCTGGAGTCAGAGACCAGCCTAGGCAACGTAGTGAGACCCACACGCAACCAAAAAAATATATATATATATACAGAGAGAGAAAATTAGCCTGGCATGGTGGTGTGCACCTGTCATCCCGGCTTACTTGGGAGGCTGAGATGAGAGGATCACTTGTGCCCAGGAGGTCGAGACTGCACCAACCCATCATCATGTCACTCTACTCCAGACTGGGTGACAGAGAGAGACCTTGTATTAAAAAAATTAAAAATAAACACAAATTAAAGCTTTATTCTATTGATAGAATTCACTATATTTCCTTTTCATATAGATAATAAGAATGGTGAACATCTTTGTACTTGCCTAGAGTATAAGTATTTCTCTATAAGAAATCTCTAAGCAGAATTGCTGAGTAAACAGAACGTGCTTTCAAAATTTTGATAGATACTTAAAAATTGGGTTTCAAATATACATGAGAGTTGATTTCTTTATGCCTGCTTGGGTCAACATTAGGTATTTTCACTCATTCAGATATTCCATTGTTTTAATTTGCATTTTTCCAATCATTTATACTTGTTAGCCATTTGAATTATTTCTCCTTTGATAAATTTGATGTTCATTTTTTTCATATTTTGATGAGATCAATTGTCTTTATTCTATTGAATCCTAGTTCTTCATATAATCTGGATATGCGTGTATATGTATGAGAGAGACAGGGATTATGTATGTTTATGAGAGAGGTAAAGGGAAAATGTTGCAAATATTTTATTTTATACGCTTACTTTCATTAAGGTTGATGGCATCTTGCTCAGTGGAAGGCTGGTAAATTTACAGTAATAATATTATTTGTCAGATATTGAATGTTACAAAGATAATAGATACTGAACTATGTTCTTACATCTATCTATATTTTTTAGTTAGATTCTTTCAGATAGGAATTTATATTTACACTTTACAATCATGAAAACTGAGGCTTGGTGGAATGATATGATTTACCTAAAGTCAAATATTAGAAAGTAAAAGAGTCAGAATTTCAGTCAGGGTACGCTGGCACTCCTCATTCCACTATGCAACTGATATCTACATAGATCATGATGTTATCTATATCTTACAGCTACATATATGTTATACATAGCTATTGTTATAGCTGTATTATCTATACCTATATCTATGAATTCATTATGTCTTAATAATTTAGGTTTCTCCTAAATAACTTTTTACCTGTTTGGTGTTATGTTATATTATGTGTCTTTGAAAATTTTAAGTTAGTATAGAAAATGCTATATTTCACTACACTTAATTTAGTACCAACCAGTTTCCATCAGAAAGTAAACTGTTTAAGTTGCAGTTATGCTTAAGGTAAAACAAGTAGGTAGATGTGGTTTTGTTTCATCTTTCTATACTTCCTATTGTGAACAATACTTCTCTTAAGCTCACACTATTCCTCCAGCCTAAAACCTCCCTACTTTCTCTCAGAATTCATATGAATCCCTCTAACCTCCTCCCCATTATACCACACCATGATAGAATAGGCTCTCACATACACCTGCTTTCGAGGGCCTAACACCACAATCCTAGACTTGTGTAACTTTAGAAACCTGCCAGATAATGAATGTAAAAGCCAGAGAACTATCAGGCTTGGCTGTTTAGGGTAACTCAATACTGTGAGCCTTTCGAAAGAGGCCAGTGGTAAAGGGTGGCAATGGTGGGCTTCGGAGTTGTTCAGGCCGTGATTTTATTTAATTTTATTTTTTTAACTTTGGTTTTAGGTTCAGGGTACACGGGCAGGTTTGTTACATAGGTAAATTGTATGTCACGGGGGTTTGGTGTACAAATTATTTAGTCATTCTGGTAATAAGCATAGTACCCAATAGGTAGCTTTTCAGTCCCCTCCCACCCTTCACCCTCAAGTAGGCCCCAGAGTCTGCTGTTCCTTTCTTTGTGTCCATGTGTTCTCACTGTTTAGCTTCCACATATAAGGGAGAACATGTGGTATTTGGTTTTCTGTAATAACCAGTTAGCAACATGATGACAGGATCAAACGCCACACAGGCCGTGATTTTGGACACATAACCATATAACTTCTCTTCTCCTGTCCTCTCATCTGTAAAAGTAAAGATTGTTATAATTAATTTTAGTATTTAAGGAAATAGTTTGATATATCAGGGATAGAGAAGACTACAATCAACATTGATGATGATGGTTATTATATAGATAGTTTGAAAAAAGTTACAGAAATCTTGACTGTCTTTTTTGCCTCCCAACCCATGTCTTCCCTCCTTGAACTTGGTTCCATATAACCATTTTCTTGGCCTCAGCTTACACATCTTTTCATCAAGAAGTTCTACGCAGGCCCTTCAGACTGTCTCTCAATTCCTGGATGCACTGCACATTTCATTTCATTGAACATGCTACATTATAATTATTTATTTACTATCTGAATCCTTCTCTAGACTTTAAGTTCCGTGAGGGCAGGGACTTTGGCAGTTTTTGTTATTGTTGTTGCTTTCTTGCTATATCCCTCATTGTGCAAGCACACTATGCGAATTTTGTTAAATTTAAAAATGAATACAGGCATAAATAGGTGTGCTCAGGCATAAATGTGTGTATGTCTGAATGAGTGGACAGTGAATGAATAAATGGTTACATGATTGGAAACATGAGTGAATGGATAGGCAATCAACTTAGCACAGAGACTTAGAAATGATTGCAATGTCAGTTACAATGATAGCAAGTGGAGAATATATTTTTGGATTGGCCTTTGAAATCCTTTAAACCATACCAAATGGCATTCTTTCATATGAGTCTGACCCTGACTGCTTCAGTGAGAGAAAATTCAACGAAGTTGGCAATATAGTGAATTTTACTTGGCATGTGGCAAACAGAGTCTAGGGAATAAATAATATGTCACACTAGGCCTGCATTTTCCTCTCAATACCTTAGGAAAACACTGTTATAAACACAGTTCTACCTCTACCTGCTATTTTCACTTAGCATAAAGGTTAAAATATGAGATGTTTCACTTCATATATTGCACATTTCATTATTCTACATTATAAACTCAGTGAATTCTTTGGAGGTGATTTATTATGCAATTTAATTTGTTATTGAAAATCCTCCCAAAAACGATCTACAAACTTGCAACGAATTTTAAGTAATACATCTTGTTTAATGTGTGTGCTGATTCACCCAGAACATTGAAATAAAGTTTGTCAGGCATTTGATTGTTAGAAAAACTGTAAACAGTCCACAGTGTTTGGTATATTTCCAGATATTAAAACTTATTAAAACTAGTGTTCAGCATGACTTGACACCATTGAGATTTGACAATGGGCCATATCTACATCAGAATAGCTCTGTGGATACAAGAGCAAAGGGAAATGTCATCTACCACAGCTGTGGTGCTGACCCCTATTGGCTAAATATAAGAAGAGTGAAATAACAACTTTTTTCCTAAAGTGGACCTTTCCTGGATTAATTACTCACATCCAATCTTCATTACATTTCATCTGTCATTCATCAGTAATAATTCCCTGTACAACACGGTTGAATGCATGTGAACTTGTCAGCCTCATTTTGTATAATTAATGATGATTGGACATATGAATTTTAACAATTTTGAGACGTGTCTACTGACTCACAATAATTTTTCTAACCTGCTCTGTTTCTATTGAAACAATGTCTTATATTTCTCTCAAGAGAAGCTTCAAAATTATGTATATATCCAGCAGGCACATGTAAGTATATGTGTCTGAGAGTCATATGTCCTGCAGATATAAAGCACTAAACCTGAAAATACACAAAAAGAAAAACACTTTCTCAACCAAAGTATGACAGGACAGATTTTATATTATTTATTTTTAAAAGTAAGCCATGTTCAAATTAAATGTCAAACATAATTTTGTATTTGAAATTTGAAATATGTGATTATCCTTAGAGAAAAATCATAGCACACGTCTTCTTGCCAAATTTGTATTTGCATAATAGTGAACTATGAGGTTATAGATCAATTTGTGGCAGAGTGCCAACCAATAAACTGCTTGGTAAGGCTACTAAAAACTTCAATCTGAAATGGATTTATCTCAGTTAGGAGTTTGGATCCTCTATAGAAAATAAAATGCACTGGAGTCTCTTAGTTCTTAAAAAAGAAAAGACGGAGAGAAAATACTGAATTCTGTTTATTTCCACATTTCTTCCTTTAACTGCTACAGACATAAATGCAGAATGAATGTTGACATATTTGTTTAGCATCCCTGAACAGATTAAACTGCTTTAGAAGTTCTTCTGTAATCAGGCTTGAAAAATGGAAACTAACATTCACATCCTTGGATAGATTAAATTGTTTCCAAAGTTTCTCTCTCATTAATCAGACATGAAAAATAGTTTGTAAACGTAGAAGTAGGTCCTTTGAAAAGTACTCAAAATTTTTCTTGCGACAAAATTTTTGCAATTTCAGTAATGCTATTTTTGTCATATAGGTATTAAAAATATGTATACCTGTATCACTTGTCTGTGTCCTTTATCGGCGAGTTGCGAAATAGGAAAAGATTTTGGTCCATTGTGGAGGACAGTGTGTGTATAAAAAGAACACTGGGTCTGAACTGCGAAGCTGACTGCCAATTACTTATGATGTGTCTTTGGGCAAAGAAAATAGAAAGAAAATATAATTTTTTTAAAGTTTGAACTTTGTTCCAAGTGAATTCCAAGTACTTGAGTGTTCTTCATAATAACTCTGTAAGTTTAACAGTGCAGCACACATTTTAGGAATGGGGAAACTAAATCCTGGAGATATTAATGGACTTGTGTGATTCAATATAGCTAGTAAGTAGTGCAGTCAAAATTATATATTAGAACTATCTCACACCAAACTTCCTGTTCCTCCTAGGCTACGATGTCTTTCTTATCCTGCTTTTCTCCTTTGTTAGAAGAAGGAATTGGGTTATATTATCATTATTTTTATATTTTCTATAGCTCTCGTGTACATGGGTCTGTGTTTGGGGATTTTTGTTTGTTTGTTTGGGTTTTTGTTTTGTTTTTTTTTTTCTTTTCTTTGACAAGGTCTTGCTCTGTTGCCTAGGCTGGAGTGCAGTGGCACAATCATGGCCCACTACAGCCTGGAACTCCTGGGCTCAAGTGATCTTTTGCCTCAGTATTCTGAATAGCTGGGACTGCATGCTCATGCCATCATGCCTGGCTAGTTTTTTGTTTTTCATTTTTCTTATGTAGAAACAGAGTCTCACTATGTTGACAAGGCTGGCTTTGAACTCGTGGCCTCAAGCAATCCTGCCATCTTGGCCTCCCAAAATGCTGGTATTACAGGCATGAGCCACCATGCCGAGCCTATGATTCGATTTAGTCTCCCATTTCCAAATAAATGTGTATTACCTGAATATTGTATAATACACGGAATTCATTGTGTCACTTTCACTTCATCTTCCATTCAAATTCTCTAAATTCTTGCTGAGCAGGCTCTGACAGATGGGATAAGGAATGATTCATCTATTGTAGAAACTGATAGTATTCCAGTAGTGTGAGCTCTTGACTTTATTTCCATCACTCGGCCAATGAATATCGATGATTCTTGAACTTTGCTAGATACCATGGCAGGCAATAAAGACATACGCACCACCAGATTTTTATTTGACTTGATAAACTTACCCCATACATTTCAAGATATTTTACAGTCACCACCAGTAGTTCCTTTAAAAGTCCTGTCATTCATGTATTATTCTTTCTAAAATGGTATGACATTGAGTTGTTTCAATTGCCAAATAGTAATTAGGAAAGAATATAGTCTCTCAGTTTCAGGGAATTTTTTAAATGAAAAATGCATATAAATAAATTTAATTTCTATTTGCTTTTCCTCACATGCCAAAATTATTAGATTTATCTTTAGGCATTTAGAAAGGCTTATAGTGTGCGTTTCAATATGAATTTAATACGGCATAAGCAAAATTCTGAGCTTTATTTCAAAAAGACAATTGTATTAAAGAGCAGCTGGAATAGTCAAATAAGAGGTCAAACTATTAAGTCAAATGTCTCATGACAGAAACAATGCCAAAAATATTAATATGGACAGATTTTTATTTTAACTATGATGGAGTAATGGGAATGTCTTACCTGCATAAACACTGTAAACCTGGACAAAATCTATGAAGACAGTATACTCGGATATTGAATAATAGGCAGCTTATGAAGGAGATCCTTAAGAAGTATGAAATGCACAAGATGTATTCAACTTTCATGGCTGCTTTTTAGGTGGAGAAAGTTTCCAAAATGTGGAACAGGGAAATAAACAGAAACCAAGGATCCCATCAAGTAGAGAAACTGGAAATCAAAATTTGGGGCCATTGAGGGTGTTGGAATCTGTAGGACAGTGTAGTGGAGACAAGAAATCCATTCAGAGAAAAAATCTTAGAAATCTACATAAGGTTACACTTGAGTCTTTAGCCAGTGACTCATGTGCATGTAAAACATTACAGGACTGGACAGAGAACAGCTACTGAAGGTCTGTGAACTGAAAATAATAAATAAATAAATAAATAAATAAATAAATAAATAAATAAATAAATAAATAAATATGCATTGCTGGAAGAGAATAGCTACTGAAGGTCTGTGAACTGAAAATTATAAATAAAATAAATAAATAAATAAATATGCATTGCTGGAAGACATTGGTTTTCAGACTGTCGAGACTGGAAAAAAGCCTTTCTAAACTCACCAAGGATTCAGTCTATTCTGTAGGATGGTCAAACCTCACCAGTAAGTCTACTTAAAACTCACCCTAAAAAAAGCTTAAAGTCACTCTTCAACAGGATAAATCTGTACAACTCAGTAACTGTTAAAGAAATAAAACATAATTTAGACTCTGAAAATATAGTATCTGCAAGATTGAGAATATCACTATAATGAGTAACTATACTGTACTCCCCCATAAAGAAAAGACGAACCATCATTATGAGAAAAAGTAGTCAGTGGAAATAGCCTCAGACATCCTGTGTATGTTAGAATGAACTGCCAAGAACTTTAAAACGGCTATTATTAAAATGTTCAATGTTTTAATGGAAAGGTGTACAAAATAAATGACCAATGGAGAAAGTAAACAGAGAAGTGAAAAATACAAAACAGTACCAAATAAGCATTCAACAACCAAGAATTAAAATATCTAAAATGAAAATTTTTCTGTGCAGCTCCAGTCAAGATTAGATAGTGCAGAAGAAATAGTAAGCTTAAAGACAGATCAGAAGACATGAAATATACATAAGAACAGAAAGGAAAAATACTAGAAAATAGATGTATGCATCTGTGACTTATAGGAAAAACAATTATGCTATCTACTGTGTATGTAACTGAAGAAGCAGAAAGAAAATAGGGATCTTCCAAATCTGGTAAAATATAAAATACAGTTCCAAAAAGCATATTGTATACTATGAAAAAAACGAATAAATAAGACCTACTATTTGATAGCACAGTAGTGTAACTATAGTCAATAATAACCTAATTGTATATTTCAAATAAGTTAAAGAATGTAATTGGATTGTTTGGAACTCAAAGAATAAATGCTTGGGGGGAGGGCTATCCCATTCCCTATGGTGCATATTTCACATTGCATATCTACATCAAAACATCTCATACACCCCATAGATATATACATCTACTATGTACCCACAGAAATTTTAAAAAATAATGTTTTTCTAAAAAAAGGAAATCTAACTCTGGTCAAATTTTTAAAAATCAAAGACAATGAGGAAATATTAAAAGCAGCCAGAGAATAAAAGGAAGATTTTATATACAGGAGAAAAATTAAAATACTAATATTTGACTTCTTATTAGAAACATCATAAATCAGAAGGCAATGGAATGACCATTTTAAAGGATCAAAGAGAAAAAAGCCAAATAGAAATCTAAACCTATGGGCCATAGCCTTTAAAAATACAGTAAAACAAAGACTTCATATAAACTAAAGGTAAGAAAATTTGTTAAGATAACAGCATTAAGAAAATGTTAAGCATCTTCATCATTCCTCAAGGTGAGTGAAATGATATGAGAAGAAACTGCAGGTCTGTTTGAAAGGATAACACAGGAAACCATAAATATGTGAATAAGTAAAAAAGTCTTATTTTAAAAAATTATACCTGGCCTAATGGCAAGTGTTTTTGATTTAAAACATATGTAAAATAAACATATATGTCAGTAGTATCATGAGGAGCTGGATGGCGACAAATGGAAGTATACTGCTGTATATAAAAACATAAAAGTTAAACACTAAAGCTTCTAAATCAAAACACTAGGGGGGCAATATTTCTTATGAAAAAATAAACAATGGATGATTAAAAAATAGATAAACTTAATTCCTGCCTCACGATGACATATGGGGCAGAAGTTAAATTTATTTCTTATTAATTAAGAAAATTAAAAAGCAAGCCAGAACTGGCAGAAAATATTATTGAAACATATATGTGAAAAAATTCTGTCTAGAATATAGGACTAACTCTTACAATTTAATTGTAAGTAGAGAAACAACTCATCTCTGTGTGGTTTTTTTCCATGTGCAAAATATTTGAACAGAAACTTTAAAAAGATAGTTATAAAAATGACAGCTAAGAACATGAGAGCATGCTCAACTTCATTAATCATCAGAGAAATGCAAATTAAAACCACATGGAGATAGCATTAAACACCCTTTAGGATGGATTATGTTAAAAGATTGACCACACCAAGTGTTTGAGAGAATGTGGACAACTGAAACTAATGGAAATTTACAATAATATAACCAACCAAAATGGAAGATGGTATAGTCACTTTGGCAAACATTTAGTCACTTTCCTATCAGTTTAAATATACGCTCACCATTGACCCAGCCATTGCATTCTTAGGTATTTTCTCGAAAACAAACAAAAACATATCTCTACATGAATTGTACATAAATTAAATACATAACTTGTATGTGAATAGTAATATCAGATGTATTCTTACTAACCCAAGCTGGAAAATAGTAACTACACATAGTAACATGAAAAAATAAATTCTATATTACTCTAATGGAATACAGTACAATAGTGATTACTTAGTTATTACAATGTGTAAAAATATGATGTTCTTACAAACATAAATTGAGTGAAAGACATATACTTCTTTCTTGTATAAACTGTATGATTACACTTATTCCAAACTGCCTATGGTGTGAGAAGTCAGGACACTGGTTATCTTTCTAAGGGACAGTTACACATGGGCTATTGTGGCATTTCTGGAGTTCCAATAATATGGGGATTAACTATTAGGTGCTTTATTTACTTTGTAAAATATTAATTGTGCTGTAAACCTATGATGTTTTGCTCTTTTTTTGCCTTGATGTTATTTTCTAAAACTTGCACTGAAAAGTTACAGAATTTCAGAAAGAGAACAGAGATGGTCATATGAGCTTGAAGTAAAACTGAGATTTAATCTGGCTTTTGAAAGCTGATTAGAATTACACTACTCCACATATTTTTACAGCACTTGTCATAATTTTGCATATGACATCTAATACAATGCTTGGAAAATTGTAGGCATGCAATGAATCTTGTTTGAATATGAAATTCTAAGGGAATGAGTGTGTGACTACCATACATAAAACCAAGAGCATGGATTGGATCATCATGGCGAACGGTAGGCAGGACTAGATTGCACATCTGACTTGGACGGACAGAGCACTGTGCAGAGGAGCGCATCATGGATTTTAGCTCCAGGTCAACTGCAAGATCAAACCAGGAATCCCAGGAAGAACCACAGACCCTCTGAAGGAAGTGGACTGCTCATGCAGGACCCTGGAAACACCCTAAATACTGTGAGTGCCCCAACTGCGGAAGTGGGGAAGAGAGATCCTCCTCTCCCGAACACACATCCCCACTGGGGAAGCTGAAGCTCTGTTTGCGAGAGAAGTTCCAACCTTACCTGCAGCTGATTCAATCTAGAGAGCAGAGCGAAATACAGGAGTGGAGAACGCAGCGGGAAAAGCCCTGGAAGCTCTCTATGTCCCCAAGCAGGCCATTCCTGCCTGGCACCACAGGGATCCTTCTGGAGGATGGCCAGAGGAGCAGCGAAAAACGCCATAGGGAGAGGAGGAAATCTCTAGCTGAACTTTGTAACAATTTGAACTGGACGAGAAGCCTCCTTACCAGAACTCGGAGGAGTGCACGAATCCAGTGTGCAGACTTCACAGGTGGGGGAAGAACCTAGGCGGGTAGCCTGGGGCAACTTCTCAAGCCTGGCTTGCCTACTGCCTGGAAGCAAACTCGGAGCTGTTGGAGAGGGGGGCATGGTGGGAGTGAGACTGGCTCTTTAGTTTGCGTGGGAGCTGGGTGAGGCCTATGACTGCCAGGTTTCCCCCACTTCCCTGACAACCTGCATGACTCAGCAGAGGCAGTCATAATCCACCTGGATACACGACTCCATTGACCTGGGAACCTTATCCCCATCTCCCACAGCAGCCGCAGCAAGACCCGCCCAAGGAAAGTCTGAGCTCAGGCACGCGTAGCCCTGCCTCCACCTCATGGGCCTTCCCCTATCCACTCTGGTAGCTGAAGACAAAGGGCATACAACCTTGGGATTTCTAGGGCCCTGCCCACCACCAGTTCTTCTTCGTATTACCACAGCTGATGCTTTCTGGAAAGCACCACTTCCTGGTAGGAGGCCAACTAGCACAAAATTAGTGCATTAAATCACCGAAGCTAAGAACACTCACAGAGTCCATTTCACCCCCTGCCACCTCCACTGAAACAGGTGCTGGCTTCCATGGCAGAGAGACCTATAGATGGTTCACATCACAGGACTCTATGCAGACAACCCCCAGTACCAGCTTGGGGCTGGATAGACTTGCTGGGTGGCTAGACCCAGAAGAGATATAATAATTACTGTGGCTTGGCTCACAGGAAGCCACATCCATAGGGAAAGGGGGAGAGTACTACATCAAGGGAACACCCTGTGGGACAAAAGAATCTGAAAAATAGCCTTCAGCCCTAGGCCTTCCCTCTGACAGAGCCTACCCAAATGAGAAAACCAGCTCTGGTAATATGACAAAACAAGGCTCTTTAGCACCCCCCAAAAATCACACTAGTTCACCAGCAATGGATCCGAACCAAGAAGAAATCCCTGATCTACCTGAAAAAGAATTCAGGAGGTTAGTTATTAAGCTAATCAGGGAGGCACCAGTGAAGGATGAAGCCCAATGCAAGGAAATCCAAACAATGATACAAGAAGTGAGGGGAGAAATATTCAAGAAAATAGATAGCTTAAAGAAAAAAAATTAAAAATTCAGGAAACGTTGGACACACTTATAGGAATGCAAAATGCGGCCAGGCGCAGTGGCTCACACGTGTAATCCCAGCACTTTGTGAGGCCGAGGCAGGCGGATCATGAGGTCAGGAGTTTGAGACCACCTTGACCAACATAGTGAAACCCCATCTCTACTAAAAATACGAAAAATTAGCCAGGCGTGCTGGTGGGCGCCTGTAATCTCATCTACTCAGGAGGCTGAGGTAGGAGAATTGCTTGAACCTAGGAGGCAGATGTTGCAGTGAGCCGAGATTGCGTCATTGCACTCCAGCCTGGGTGACAGTGCGAGACTCCATCTCAAAAAGAAAAAAAAAAAGGAAATGCAAAATGCTCTGGAAAGTCTCATCAATAGACTTTAACAAGTCGAAGAAAGAAATTCAGAGCTCGAAGACGTCTTCAAGTTAACCCAATCCAAAAAAGACAAAGAAAAAAAATAAGAAAATATGAACAAAGCCTCCAAGAAATCTGCGATTATGTTCCTTGATCAAAACTAAGAATAATCGGTGTTCCTGAGGAAGAAGAGAAATCTAAAATTTGGAAAACATATTCTGGGGAATAATTGAGGAAAACTTCCCCAGCCTTGCTAGAGACTTAGGCATGCAAATACAAGAAGCACAAAGAACACCTGGGAAATTCATCACAAAAAGATCGTCACCTAGGCATGCTGTCATCAAGTTATCTAAAGACAAGACGAAGGAAAGAATCTTCAGAGCTGTGAGAAAAAAGCACCAGGTAACCCATAAGGAAAACATCAGATTGACATTAGATTTCTCAGCAGAAACCCTACAAGCTAGAAGCGATTGGGGTCCTATCTTCAGCCTTCTCAAACAAAACACTTATCAGCCAACGATTTCGTATCCAGGCTGGGCGCGGTGGCTCACACTTGTAATCCCAGCACTTTGGAAGGCCGAGACAGGCAGATCGCGAGGTCAAAAGTTTGAGACCAGCCTGGCTGACACAGTGAAACCCCATCTGTACTAAAAATATAAAACTTAGCTGGGCATGGTAGTGGGCACCTATAATCCCGGCTACGTGGAGGCTGAGGCAGGAGAATAACTTGATCCCAGGAGGTGGAGATTGCAATGAGCAGAGATTGTGCCCCTGCACTCCAGCCTGGGTGACAGAGCAAGACTCCATCTCAAAAAAAAAAAAAAAAAAAAGAATTTTGTATCCAGTGAAACTAAGCATCATATATGACGGAAAGATGCAGTCCTTTTCTGACAAACAAGTGCTGAGAGAATTCACCACTACCAAGCCACCGCTACAACAACTCCTAAAAGAAGCTCTAGATCTTGAAACAAATCCTGGAAACACATCAAAACAGAACCTCTTTAAAGCATAAATCACATAGAAACTATAAAAGGAAAAACAAACAAAGAAAACAAGGAACACAGGTAACAAATAGCACGATGAATGCAAGGGTACCTCACCTCTCAATACTAACATTGAATGTAAATGGCCTAAATGCCCCACTTAAAAAATACAGAACTGCAGAATGAATAAGAACTCACCAACCAACTCTCTGCTGCCTTCAGGAGAAGGACTCACATAAAGACATAAAAACCCGCATAAAGTAAAGGGGTGGAAAAAGGCATTTCATGCAAATGGACACCAAAAGCAAGCAGGGGTAGCTATTCTTATATCAGACAAAACAAACTTTAATGCAGCAACAGTTGAAAGAGACAAAAAAGGACACCATATAATGGTAAAAGGTCTTGTCCAACAGGAAAATATCACAATTCTAAATATGCATGCACCTAACACTGGAGCTCCCAAATTTATAAAATAATTACTAATGACATAAGAAATGAGATAGACAGCAACACAGTAATAGTGAGGGACTTCAGTACTCCACTGACACTACTAAACCGATCATCAAGACAGAAAGTCAACAAAGAAACAAGGAATTTAAGCTGTACATTGGAACAAATGGACTTAACAGATGTATACAGGACATTTCGTCCAACAACCAGAGAATACACATTCTATTCAACAGCGCATGGAACTTTCTGCAAGGCAGACCATATTATAGGCCACAAAATGAGCCTCAATAAATTTAAGAAAATTGAAATTATATCAAGCACTCTCTCAGACCACAGTGGAATAAAACTGGAAATCAACTCTATTTCATCCAACAACCAGAGAATACACATTCTATTCAACAATGCATGGAACTTTCTGCAAGATAGACCATAAGATAGGACACAAAATGAACCTCAATAAATTTAAGAAAATTGAAATTATATAAAGCACTCTCAGACCACAGTGGAATAAAACTGGAAATCAACTCCAAAAGGAAAACCATGCAAATACATGGAAATAAAGTAACCTATTCCTGAATGAGCATTGGGTCATAAATGAAATCAAGATGGAAATTAAAAAATTCTTCGAACTGAACAACAATAATGATACAACCTATCAAAACCTCTGGGATACAGCAAAGGTGGGGCTAAGAGGAAAGTTCATAGCCCTCAACACCTACATCAAAAAGAATGAAAGAGCACAAAGTGACAATCTAAGGTCACACCTCAAGGAACTATAGAAACAAGAACAAACCAAACCGAAACCCAGCAGAAGAAAGGAAATAACAAAGAACTGGGCAGAACTAAATGAAATTTAAACAAACAAAAAAAATTACAAAAGATAAATGAAACCAAAACTTGTTATTGGAAAAGATAAATAAAATTCATAGGCCATTAGCAAGATTAACCAAGAAAAGAAGAGAAAAAATCCAAATAACCTCATTAAAAAACGAAACAGGAGCTACTAAATCTGACACCACTGAAACACAAAACCATTCAAGATTACTATGAACACCTTTATGTGCATAAACTAGAAAACCTAGTAGAGATGGATAAATTCCTGGAAAAATACAACCCTCCTAGCTTAAATCAGGAAGAATTAGATACCCTGAACATACCAATAACAAGCAACGAGATTGAAACTGTAATTTAAAATTTTAAAAATGTCCAAAAAAAAGTCCAGGACCAGAAGGATTCACAGCAGAATTCTACTAGACATTCAAAGAAGAATTGGTACCAATTCTTTTGACACTATTCCACAACATAGAGAAAGAGAGAACCCTCCCTAATTCATGCTATGAAGCCTGCATCACTCTACTACCAAAACCAGGAAAAGCCATAACTAAAAAAGAAAACTACAGACCAATATCCTTGATGAACACAGATGCTGAAATTTTTAATGAAATACTAGCTAAGTGAATCCAACAACATATCAAAAAGATAATCCACCATAATCAAGTGAGTATCATACCAGGGATGCAGGGATGGTTTAACATAAGTCAATAAATGTGATACACCACATAAACAGAATTAAAAACAAAAAACACATGATCATCTCCATAGATGCAGAAAAAGCATTTGACAAAATCCAGCATCCATTTATGATTAAAACTCTCAGCAAAATCTGCATACAAGGGCTATACCTCAATGTAATAAATCTATCTCTGACAAACCCACAGCCAACATAATACTGAATGGGGAAAAGTTGAAAGCATTCACTATGAGAACTGGAACAAGACAAGGATGCCCACTCTTCCTCTTCAACATAGTACCAGAAGTCCTAGGCAGAGCAATCAGACAAGAGAAAGAAATAAATCACATCCAGATCGGTAAAGAGGAAGTCAAACTCTCACTGTTTGCTGATGATATGATTGTTTACCTCGAAAATCCTAAAGATTCCTCCAGAAAGCTCCTAGAACTAATAAAAGAATTCAGGAAGATTTCCAGATACAAGATTAATGTACACAAATCAGTAGGTCTTCTACACATCAAGAGCAACCAAGTGGAGAATCAAATCAAGAATGCAACCCCTTTTAAAATAGCTGCAAAAAAAAAAATAATACTTAGGAATATACCTAACCAAGGAGACAAAGACCTCTATAAGTAAAACTAAAGAACACTGCTGAAAGAAATCAAAGATGATACAAACAAATGGAAACACATCCCATGTTCATGGATGGGTAGAATCAATATTGTGAAGATTACCATGCTGCCAAAAGCAATCTACAAATTCAATGCTATCCCCATCAAAATACCACCATCAGTCTTCACAGAATTAGAACAAACAATTCTAAAATCCATACTGAACCAAAAAAGAGAGCCTGCATAGCCAAAGCAAGACTAAGCAAAAAGAACAAATCTGGAGGCAGCATACTACTTGATTTCAAACTATACTATAAGGCCATATTCACCAAAACAGCATGGTACTGGTATAAAAATAGGAACATAGACCAATGGAACAGAATGGAGAACCCAGAAATAAACCTAAACACTTACAGCCAACTTATCTTCAACAAAGCAAACAAAAACCATGAAGTTGGGAAAGGACACACTATTCAACAAATGGGATAACTGGCTAGCCACATGTAGGAGAATGAAACTGGATCCTCATCTCTCACCTTATACAAAAATCAACTCAAGATGGATTAAGGACACAAGCCTAAGACCTGAAACTCTAAAAATTCTAGAAGATAACATTGGAAAAACCCTCTTAGACATTGGCTTAGGCAAGGATTTTGTGACCAAGAACCCAAAAGCAAATGCAATAAAAAATAAAGATGAATGGTTGGAACTTAACTGAAGAACTTCTGCACAGCAAAAGGAACAGTCATCAGAGGAAACAGACAACCCACAGAGTGGGAGAAAATCTTCACAATCTGTACATCTGACAAAGGACTAATATCTAGAATCTACAATGAACTCAAATCAGCAAAAAAAAAAAAAAAAAAAAAAACCCATCATAAATTGGGCTAAGGACATGAATAGACAGTTCTCAAAAGAAGATATACAAATGGCCTACAAACATATGAAAAAATGCTCAACATCACTAATGATTAGGTAAATGCAAATCAAAACCACAATGCAATACCACCTTACTCCTGCAAAAATGGCCGTAATCAAAAAAATCAAGAAACAGTAGATGTTGACATGGATGTGGTGATCAGGAAACCCTTCTACACTGCTGGTGGAAATGTTAACTAGTACAGCCAGTAGGGAAAACAGTGTGGAGATTCCTTAAAGAACTAAAAGTAGAACTAACATTTAATCCAGCAATCTCACTACTGGGTATCTACCCAAAGGAAAGAAGTCATTATACGTAAAGATACTTGCACGTGCGTGTTTATAGCAGCACAATTCACAATTGCAAAATCGTGGAACCATACCAAATGCCCATCAATCAACGAGTGGATAAAGAAACTGTGATATATATATATCACAGTTATATAGAAACTGTGATATATACACACACACATATATACACACACACACAATGGAATACTCTGATATATCACAGAAGAAACTGAGATAGATATATATATATATATACACACACACACACACAATGGAATACTGCTCAGCCATAAAAAGGAATGGATTAACAGCATTTGCAGCAACTTGGATCAGACTGGAGACTATTATTCAAAGTGAAGTAACTCAGGAATGGAAAACCAAACATCGTATATTCTCACTGATATGTGGGAGCTAAGCTATGAGGACCCAAAGGCATAAGAATGATACAATTGAGTTTGGGGACTTGCAGGGAAGGGTGGGAGGGGAGGCAAGGGATAAAAGACTACAAATAGGGTGCAGTGTATACTGCTCAGGTGATGGGTGCACCAAAATCTCGGAAATCACTACTAAAGAAAGAACTTGCTAATGTAACCAAATACCACCTGTACCCCAATAACTTATGGAAAAATTAAAATTAATAAAAAGAAAAAAGGTTAAAACCCAGGTGTGATATTGATAATTATTTCACAAAAATGGAAATATACTGGAAATAAAATCACTTTATGTTGACTAGACAATATATTTTCTTAATGTTTTAAATTCTAATATAACAGGATATATAGATAATTAAACATGTAGGGGTTTATTTTGCACAACTACTTTTCAGTTAATTATTTGTTGCTATAATGGCTTTTGAGAAGTTAAACAATGGCTCCTTTTTCAGTATAATGAATTTTTTATCCTAAACATACTAAATATACTATAAGAAATGATATTTTGACATGACTATGTCAGGCAATGAAACACTCATCAAT
Organism: Hylobates moloch; assembly: GCF_009828535.3. NCBI lineage: Eukaryota > Metazoa > Chordata > Mammalia > Primates > Hylobatidae > Hylobates > Hylobates moloch. The sequence continues at coordinate 142,559,569 of NW_026652281.1, forward strand.
TTTCATGGCAATAGTTTCTATCCAGAGCAGTTCATATGGAACAAAATTGCACTGTGCACTATTCAACTTTGAATGAACCCCAAATGCTTTTCTTTTTTCTGTGTATCACAAGAAAGAAGTTTGAAGAGGTAGCATCTTCTCTAAATATTTGTGTTGGTTGTATGTGTTCTTCCCACTTGTTCTCAAGGGCTTTGGTGTTTGTCTTTATTTACCTACAAAGGTGCTTTAAGTTTATATTAAAGTAAAGGTGAAGTGCAAGGTAACAATGAGCCTGTAAAGCCTAAATAGTTGTTTAGAAAATGTGTCAAAAAGAAGAATGAATTTACTTTCCAGGGAATGACTTCCTTCCCTACCTTCTGTGCCAGTCACCCAGTCATGTTTTCTTCTTTGGTGAGTAAAATATAGATTTATTTTATTAAATGTCATATACCAACTCTTGTGTTTATTCATTTTCAAATACTTGATTATGACTTGTATAAACTTTTTTTTGCTATTGTCTTTTCTATCTGTAAAAGTTATACATCTTGGGTTAGGATGAACTGTATCATACCACATCATATTTCTCTTTTCTTTCTTTTTCTTTGGAGACAGGGTCTCTCTCTTGTCACCCAGGCTGGAGTCAGTGGCACAATCTCGGCTCACTGTGATTTCTGCCTCCCAGGATCAAGTGATCCTCCTGGCGCAGCCCCACATGTAGCTGGGACTACAGGCACACACCACCACACCAGGATAATTTTTGTGTTTTTTGTAGAGATGGGTTTTCACCATGTTGTCCAGGCTGCTCTCGAACTCCTGGGCTCAAACGATCCTCCTGCCTCAGCCTCCCGGGGTGCCTGGACTACAAGTTGAGCCACAACACCCGGCCCATATTTTTCCTTATTAAAATTAATGAAAATATTTTTTCATGTCATGACTTTTTTACTTAGCAGCAGGGTTTCCAGGAATAAATTGAAGTGACTAAGCTCTAGATGGATAAGTGTGATCTCCGAAGACCGGTGTCTTTGGTTACAAATGGAATTCTTAATTAACTAACATTCTTCAGACAAAGCACATTTTTCTTAAAATGGAACCATCAACTGTTACAAACTGGGGGTTCTTGCCTTCTACGTTTGTCCACCTAAATTGCATTCAGTTTCCCATATTCAAAAACAAACTCACGATGAACCATCCTCCAAAAGCAAAGACTCCTTTGAGTTTCCTATTTATATAATGACCTCAAACTCGTTTAGAACCTAAAGACTAAAATCAAATCTTATTGTCTTCTGTAAAATACTTTCCTCAAAATGGTTCTTTTTTAAATTCCCACAACAATCCAGGCATGTGGATGAATGAACCTGGGTCTCTTCACTAATTTATGAATAAACAATTTTGCATGTGTATACTCAACAGTCAACAGTTACCTGTGCTTACATTTTTCGTTATTTGGGAAGTTACCATCTGGCAAGGTAGAATGGTTGTGTGATTTCTTCCTCTCGGCATCTAACTTTTTTTTTCCTCCATGGACATGTACTCATCAGTAGAGATCTTATAATTGTGGATCCTTCATCGTCATTATCAACCTTTTGGCAATATGTCCAGGAAAAGCCAGGATACTCAATAATGTGTGCATTCGTTTTAGAACATGGAATATCTTTTCTTGTCAGGCCCAGTGTTATTTGTAGGAGGATACAGTAATGAACAATATCCAAGAGCTGCCTTTAATGAATCCATTGTTCTCTACAAGAGATAAGTATTAAACAAATAATTAAATAAAATATTTAGGGTGAACACATACCCTGTGGGAAGATAGTGGAGAAACCTCAGAACTTATCTTTGGAATGAGAGAGAAGGCATTCTGCTGGAAATAAATTTTAAGCTATGGATAACATGCATTACCTGAAAAAAAGTGAGGAGAATATTTCCCATTTGAAAAATAGAGAGAAAAATGAAAACAAAAAAGGGGGGTCTATTCTTTTTCTCTTCTCTCCATTGTGGAGAACTGTAGATGCTGTTTATCACCTGCTCGATATTCAACACCCACTCATCCTCCCTTTTTAATGGTGTTCAGAGTTTCATTTGGCCATCCTCCTCTCTCTCCATATAACCCAGTCGATGGTGACTCTTCCTTAAGCTTCTGGGGTGGACATTCATTTTTTAAGCCAATAAATACTTTCCAACACTATATCTTATGAGCGACGAGTCCAATCGCAGTGAAGTTTATTTGGAATATCTTTCTGGATGGGAGCATATGCAAATGTGATGACTGGAACTACTGTAACCATTTCTCCACTATTGCAAGAAATCAGCCATTGCATAAAGCTGGTCCTAAAAGGCAGATCATAAAACAGAAGGAAATTAAGTCCTAGCCTCTTAAATACATGAATTTGGAAGACCTACTTGCCTGTGGACTTCCAGTTTTATGGGCCAAAAAAGTTTGCTTTTATTGTGTGTTGCAAGTTAGGTTCCCTGGGAAGCAAACTTTGAGATGAAGGTTAGCCTGCAAGAAATTTATCAGGGAATGTTTATGGGATCAACACCTGTGTAAAGGAAAGGAGGCAGGATCCCATAGAGGAAGAAACCGGGCAGTGATGCACTCTCAACAAAGGCCTCAGACGATCCACAAAGAACTCTGAAAGAGGCATGTTCTTCCAAAGTAGTCCTGAGCTAGGGCAAGGAGGCTGAGCATTTATATTCCTACATCAATTGGGTGTGGACTATCCTGAAAGGTGATGTGATCTTGACCGTGGCAACTTAATCAGCCAAGGCAATCCCAAAGGGAGCTGACAGATGGGGTTGTCTGTTGGAAGCATTCCTAGTGATTAGGAAACAATGGCCTTCAATTCTGATGGGGGGGGGCGGTCTGGGTGGTGCATTATAGTGACCACTATATTGTTTAAGCTAGTTTGTGTTTGGCTTTCTATTACCAGCTACAAACCAAAGGCCTCCCGACTGCTAAAAGGAGATATCATGAGTAGGAGGAAGGGGCATATATGTATATCCTCCTGTGTGAGCTGATAAGACTGAAAGTAGATTCAGGAACCACATTGCCTGGGTCAAATCTCATCTCTGTCACTTGCTCTGTCACCCTGAGTATGCAACTTACTCTCATTGTGACACAATTTCTTCTTTTTTAAAACTGAAATAGTGCAAAACCTCATAGACTTCTCAGGCTATTAATTAGTTAATACCTGTAATGCATACTACCTGGAACACAATATGCTCTTTATAAGCGTCTACTATTATTAATTTTATTTTATACACTGAAATTTTCTATGGCACATTTTGCCCCATCTGCACAGTTTCAATAAAACATTAACATAATAGGCAGATAACTAATAGTCATATTTAATGTTTTATTCCAAAGATGTGTCTAAGAGATTTTAGTTAATCACATGATAAAACATTAAATAGAATTCTTACATTCAACTCCAGTAATTTGGGGTAGATGGTGCAAAGTTTAATATGGAAACAGAATCACTATGCATGTGAAGATAAAGGGTGGAGGAGGCTGAGCAGAAAAATAAATGAGCTCACAATAGCATAGTCACTCTTTCAGGTGTCCATTTGTAGATTTGTCCATGGCAAAATGTTTATCTGATACTTTAATGGCACTTAAAATATCAACTTATGAATATATTATTAAAATATTCACTGCATTGACAGGCTAGGAAAGAAATAAGAGAAATTTACATGTGGGTAAAATTTATTCTTAACATAAGTCACAAAGCAATTTCTGCACATTTATGAAAACTCTTAAGAGAACTAATTTAAAGCTAGCACTTTATCAAAAACTTAACAAATAGTGATATATGTAGATATGAAGTGTGATGTATATGTATATGAATCACATTGCTAACATTATAATTTAAAATTGATATTGTACTACTAACAGAAAGTTGGCCACATCATTAAGTTAATGAGAACATAGACTTTTTCTTAATAAATGAAGATGATATGTTATGTTTTTATATCTTATGCTTGTCTAAATGGTTTGAAACATAATTAATTGAGATTATTTCTGCCTTAGTTCTTATTTTAAAGATTAAAATTTCCCCCCAAAATAAGACCATTATTGTAGCTCCTAGATGTGTAAGGAATTAAGTCTCCTATGCTTGTTAATTTTTAAAAATTTGATTTAAATTTGACTTTGGTATAAAATATAATTGTCAGAAGGAGATGCTGCAGAAAGTTCTTTGAACAAGATTAATGCAATTCTGTATTTATTATTCCTGCCTTAAGCATAAAATCCAGAACTCCATGATGACATGTGCTATCTCAGAACACTACTTTTTAATACATCTATTTTGAGTTATTTCAAAGTTTTCAAAGTATGAGTATTAAAGTAGAAATCTGATTCAAACTGAAAGTGTCAGAAGTAAGAATCTAAATCATTTTCTTAGAAGGCAAAGATCAGAAGTGATACGGATAAACTTGGATTCAGCTCAGGATGTCCTTTGAGCTTTTTAAAACAAATGTTATTTAATTAAGAAAATACTGGGCTTGACAGCCCAGTATAATAATGAAATGCATTTTATTTTCCACTTTCCACTCCTGTTTTGAATCTTACTTGGGGTAATTATTTGGCTTGTTATCTCTTTTCTTGAGGGTAGATTTTAATTTGTTTTCCTCTGGCCTGCTGTATTAGATGAGTTTCTTTTGGTTACAAGTAATAGACACCTCAATCAGATTAACTTGTTCTTAAAAGAGAGTAGAATTTACTGGAAGAATACAGGCCATCTCAATCAAAGGTAAAGAAGTATAGTTCTTCCTCCGAAAAGGAAGGAACAAAGAACTGGAACAACAGAAACAAGGGAATCTTTGTCTCTCGGATACCATGCATTTTTCTGGCTCTCCTTTTCTATGGAAATAGGCTAATTTCAGTCTCTACACAGTGGCTTTCTCTGCTTCAGTGTTCTAGTTTTGCAGAAGCGTAGACTTTCATGGCTACATAGAATCTTTGAATTCTAATTCTAAATCCTATGTAGAGAGAAAGTGAATGGTCCAGTTTGTATGAGGTGTCCACCTTTAGTCCAGTGGGCTGTGGCCAAGGCTGGTGAGAAATGACTTCTGCTGCCGCTCAGCAGGAGCTGTAGAGTCACAGTTACTTCTGCAGGGAAGAGGATGCAGGGAATAAGCAGTTTTAAGTATAGGAGGCATAGACTCAATGGGCACACAGAAGTATTGCCTACATCCATACTGGCAATTTTCGGTTACCTACATAGTTCAATTTCCCAGGATTTCTTGAATTAATTTGTACTTATATTGAAAAGATACCTACATATGCATTGGAAGGAAAAATACTATTAATTTCATTTTATATGCTGAAATTTTCTATGGCACATTTTGCCATAGAAAATTCATGTCAATAATCTCTAACGGGTTTTAAGAGTATGAAGTTTTTTCATGACACTCTAATTTGATTCTATAGAATTTAAGAGTTTATAAATCTGTTAACATAAAGTCCATAAGCTACTTTAAGTCATTAACAGATCATTGATGTACACAAGGGAATCTTAAATATTTCTAAAATAATTAAGATAGCTTTAAGGCTACTGGCAACAATATATAATCAAAAGAATAAAAAATGATGGAAATAATAAACTGAATATTGCATACAGTGGACATGAAGTTTGTTTTTATTTGGCTTTTACAGATGCCTTAAACATTTTTCCCCCTAGTTCAATCTAGAGGTTCTGGCATACCTTGCTTGAAAGAAATTTTCCATTTCTCGTTACTGGAAGGAGAAGAGCAAAAATCCAATTTGGATTTGTTCAGCATCCTCTTCACCTCCCGAGACAATCAAAATGCTTCCAGGATCTCTGCAACAGGCAGAATGTTGCCAAATGAAAATGTCCACAGGATCCTACTTTCTCATTTTAGCTGTCGGCCTCAAGGAGACAGCTCCAGTGCAAACGTCCCATTGTCCGCCCTATAAGTTTCTCATTCCAAGAGAGTTGTGGGTCAAATGTGAGGGCAGCCCTCAGTGAAACCAAAAACACAATAGTCTTTGGATGATTTAATCACAGGCCTCATATTGCAGATTGTATTATCTTCACAAACTGTTTAATTTAAATTTGAATTTAAATCAAAACAAGAAACAAGTAGATCATAAAGTGTTCTTAATTTTTCCCTTCTAACATTGAATAGCCTGGACCAAATGTAGTTTAATGGCTTCGTCTTAAAATCCCATCAAACAAGCAACAAATAGGCTTCTAGCTCAGTAGTTGTCCAATGATAAGAGACACTTCTCAAAAATGAAATTCTAAGTCCTAGTGACAGGAAATAATATGACTGTGTAGGGTACTCTATTTTTTTCTTTTCCTGACACCTGCAAATAATTTTGAATAGCATTTTTATCTAATTTGAATGAAGTGTTTTGTCCTTTTAAAAAATAAACACATTTAGCACCTGAAAATATTATCTTGGCCTCTGTCTGACATAATTCTTCAGCTCTCCCTGTAATTTAAGAGCACAGGGTGACTCCCTGTATGATGTGTACATCATATGAACTGTAACTGTGACTCAGCAAGTGAAGGAAATCTGAGCAAACATTTGGCTGTATAAAAAAATTAAGTCCCACCCTCTAGATAAACCCCCTAAATGGAGTTATAATTTTTAGCCATGAACAACCCCTCTGTATTATGTGAAAGCAATCCTATCTTGGACAAATTCCTGTCTTCTTAACAACATCTTGTTGAAAGAGATACTGAAAAGAAGACCAAGTTTGTTTGTATGTTATGAGTAAGTCAAAAAAGGTGATAAAATTATTATTATTATTATTATTTTTTGGAAATGGAGTTTTGCTCTGTTGACCAGGCTGGATGGCAGTGGTGCAATCTCGGCTCACTGCACCCGCCGCCTCCTGGGTTCAAGCAATTTTCCTGCCTCAGTCTCCCAAGTAGCTGGGACTACAGGTGCGTGCCACCATGCCCAGCTAATTTTTTGTATTTTATTAGAGGTGGGGTTTCACCGTGTTGCCCAGGCAAAAGGTGATAAAATTCAAAACAGCTTAATGCATGAGAAAAGGAACAAATGAATTAATAAATAAATCCTTTAAATCCCATGAGATCACGTAGTTGGGAGGTCAAATGAACATAAAGAAAACCCAGTCAAGCTTCCTTGCTTTTATAAATTAGGAAATGAAAACATTTAGGGACAGGACAAATGACACAACTTCATGGAGTTTTTCTTTAGTCTACTAGTTTCTCCTGTGTACCATGTTTTTCTCATTATCTGGCTTTGATTACATTTGTATACAGATTTTGACAAAATCAAAGTATTAGAACTCTGTAATGGTCAAGTTCTCTTAGTTGTGTTAGATTACGTATCCTCATTGTTTTCCAAGAAGAAATCATACCAGAGAAGTAGGAGAATGCTTCTCTTTGCACTGAATAAAGGCTCCCAGGTAGAATTAACTCTTAGTATGTTATGATATTTCCCAATACGATGTAAGACTAACAGGAGGGGAAAAAAATAAAATTTTTGATTTCTTTATTGGATTAGATTACACTGTTTCAAAAAATCTATATGGTTCTGGGATCTTACTTTTGATTTATTTATTTTTAATGACACTTAATATTAATATAGAGTAGGTCCCTAATGATCATGAATAAATGAGCTTAACTACCCTTGAGCTATATGAAAAGGAAATTTGATAAACAGAATTACCTTGTTCTCATGGTGATACTTTAAACTTTTCTTTTAGTGAAGCTTTTATTGAGAGACCAATTTATCTTTTAGTTTCTATAGTATGTATAACAACTAAATCAATAGACATTTATTAGTTTCAAACAAGCTAACATTGTAATACAATGACATTTTCTAGACCATTTTCCATGAATTTGGTTTTTTACTTTTAAGTAAACACTTTGAATAATTGTATTATATTGTTAAATCTATGTTTTTCCTTAAATGGAAAAAGTAAATAAAATTAGTTAATGTAAAGATGTATGACTCTTCATTTTCAAGAACTATAAATAAAAAATGAGCAACTATTCAGTAGGTGCAAAAGTAATTGCCATTTTTCCAATGAAAGTCATGGCAGAAACTGAAATTACCTTTGCCTCAACTTAATATTAGATTAGACATTTGAATCTGTTACAGAGATTTTAAACCTCGGTAATTGATTTTTAAAAATCAGCATTCCATAAGACTGATCACATCATCAATACTCGTCTTATTAGTTAAAATATTCCTGAAAATTTATGAACCTTCATTAAAATTTATTTTTCTCACCTCCTGGAAAAGAATCTATTGAAAAGCTACTAGGTCTTTATATGGTACCCTATAAGCTAGACATACAGATTGTCTCATGCTAATTGTGACAGTTTTCAAATAAAAGCATCCTCCAGACATACTAAAGGAAACAGTAATGAAACCCAAACCACACCATCTCTAATATGTGCTACTGCACTTGGAGTTTTTCCCTTTGAATTCTTAATTTAAAAAACCTTTTAATGAGAGGCAGCCTGAGTGTGAAGCTGTCAGTTCTACCCTTGTCCTTGATGCATAGCAAAAAAAAAAAAAAAAGGAGAGATTTCACTTTTAAAAGAAGCTCCAGTTTCTTGAGACATTTGTATTCAAACATGACTCTCTCTTTCTCCTTCTTTCTCCTGGGAAAACAGCTCTACTCTTCAAATGAAAAAGAAATAATAAAACACATCAGGAACAGCAGACCTCAGACCTAATGTTTCTCTCCTTGTCTTGGAATGTTATTTCCATATAGAAAGCTACTCTAACGGGACACTTGTAAATGGCAGGGAATTTAGCCCTTGTGGAGTCCTCTCCAGAAATTGGATTTTTGCTTAAGCAAACAGCAAACCATGCAGCGGGGGAAAAGCTATTTATTTGGCTGCCTGTTGAAGAGCCTTACAAAAATACAGTTCAGTCTGCTCTAACCGTTGAGTCAATCGGCATGCATTGGAAAGCAAAATCCAGTTCGTTGTGTAAGGTATCAGGCATGCTCTTTCATGTATCAGTTAATCTCAAACACACTTTAATGATATTTTTCTTGATTACCCTTTTCTTAGACATAACGGCTTTTGCAGTTTACTTTCACATTAAGGAAGGGTAAAAAGGCTTATACAAGCTGCCAACTTCTACCCAGTCTTTTGAGGGATTATTTAGAATCTTTACTGTTCAAATACAAGCAAATTTATACTAAGGGAAGTTAATCTTCAGTTTACGACATTTAATAATGTCATTCAAAACGACTTATGACAACAAGTTTAACTTCTTAAATCAGATTTAGTTTCGAAAAGGTTCTTATGATTTATATAAGAAATGTTTCAAAATCTTCTCATTTCCTTCATAATGTATTAGACATCCTTCTACACAGTGATACTTTCCTTCTTTAAGCAAATATCCCTTTCCATCCGCCACCTCCTTCACCCCAAATCTTCTAATGTCTCCGAAGTACCATTCTAAAGGATAAGAGGACGTATCTCTGCTGGAGGATCTTCTTTAGGAATAAGAAAGATAAAGGTAGTTCTTAAGAGGTGACAGACCTACTAATTTAAGCTTTGTGAATACGTGCTTACACTTGCTAACATTTCAGTGTGTCCTTTGCAGAGAGCAGAACTTCTTTCACTGTATTTCTCAGAAACAGCTTTTCTATACTAAAATGATTTCCTACTTTCTACTAACAAGTTTTATAGTTAAATATCAATGAAGTAATTGAATACTTCTATTGCTTTTTCCTCCCGCTCACCCCTCCAACCTATGAAAACTAAATATTTCACTGCAACCACCATTCTATTCCCCAAAGGAGAGCATTGAACAGTGGCAACTTTCTAGTCCAATATGCTCATGATTCAGGAAAGTAGAAGAGCCAGCTTTCTCTCATAATTCTATGCATGATTTACTCATGCAGACATCCTTGTTGTTGAAAAAAGTTGGAATGTAGATCATTTAGAACTATTGTGGCTGGCCATTTCCCAGGAATTATGGATATAATAAATATATATCCAATTATATGCCAGGCAAATATTTAGTAAAAACCCATGGGTTATATTATAGATACACAAATTTTAAGTATTTGATATCCTTGATGAACATATAAATAATTTGTATATATATTTTGTAATGATTTAGAACACATTCACATTAAAGCCCATTTTTTAAAATTGAAGTGGTCATATATGCCCATAGTAAACATGCAAATACCTCAGAAGGAATGCATTGGAATATATATTTCTTTAGCATATAGAAAAAGCCATGATTTGAGGTGAATTAGGAAAGAAAAAGTTCAGCCTTCTTCTCTTTCCTCCATGAAAACTAAATGACATCAAGCCTTACACATTATGAGGAAGGAATTTACACAAATTACATTGTTAGCTGACATTTCCAAATTGCAAATATTCTGTTCTAAGTTTTATGGAATATAATAAAAATTATCTTTGTTTTAGAAGTTGCAATTTTAATTCCTATGATAAAATATGTAAGCAATAATTGAATTCAAGAAAATTATATGGTAATAAAGCAATACATGGACATTTCTTTAGAAGTTTTTATTTGTAATTATTGGATTTATACTTGTTCATTGTATAAATTCTTAAAAATACAAGAAGAAAATTAAAATCTCACATAATCCCATTTCACTAATCATCAAAATGTGCTAATTAAAACTACAAAAAAATACTATGGCATGCCTGCTGGAATGGCTGAAATAAAAGATAAAGAATGGCAAGTCTTGACAAGGATGTGGAAAAACAAGAATCCTGCTCATGATAGTAGAAATTGGTGAAAAACACTGAAAACTCGTTAGCCCTTTTTACTAATGCCGATCATATCCATTCACTATGACCCTATAACTCCACTCCTAAGCCTATAAACTACGGACATGCATAAGTATGTGTACTGGAAGATATGAACATCAAGGATCTTCATAGTGGCTATATTTGTAATACATAAAGCTGCAACTACCCAAATGTTCATTAACAGTAGAGCTGGTATATATTGTGGTGTATTCATACAATGAAATACAGTAAAGCAATGAAATGCATGAATTACAATCTTACACACCAACATGGATACATTTCATGAACAATACAGCACTGGAGAAGCCAGACACAAATAGTACATGTGGCACTATTCCATTCATACAGATAATTCAAAAACAGGCAAACATGATTCATGGTGTTAGAAGTCAGAATGGTAACTACATTGTCTTCAGGAAGCAGCAACTGGAAGAGGGCAAAGGTGGCACCTGGAGTTCATCAGGCTCCACACTTAGGATTGGGTATTTTCTGTATGTGTGATAATTTACTTCAACAATAGTTACAAAAGAAACTACGTCCACTCAAACACAAAATGTTTTGTGTATTTATCTGCAAGTATTTAAAAGGCACATTTTAACTTAAAAATTGAAATCAAAGCATAGATAAGTTGTATTATGTTTTTTAATTGACAATATAATGTGTATTTATCTTTGGTTGTTGACGTCACTACTTTTATAGGTTCATAGTGTTGGATTATATACTTAAAAACAATTAATTTAAAATCATTTCTCTCTTTTTGGATATTTAGTTTTCTTTGCATTTTAGTAGTATAAACATTCCTTCCACAAACATCTTTTTATACTGCTGATTTTTCTTCAAGGTTAAATCTAAGTAGTACAATCACTGAGTTAAAAATACAAACAGGCGGGGCTCAGTGGCTCAGGCCTGTAATTCCTACACTGTGGGAGGCCGAGGTGGGCAAATCACTTGAGGTCAGGAGTTAGAGACCAGCCTGACCAACATGGTGAAACTCCGTCTCTACTAAAAATACAAAAATCAGCTGGGCATGATGGTGAGCACCTGTAATCCCAGCTACTTGGGAGGCTGAGGCAGGGGAATTGCTTGAACCCCGGAGGTGGAGATCGTAGTGAGCCGAGATTGTGTCACTGCACTCCAGCTTGGGCAACAAAGCGAGACTCCATCTCAAAAACAAAAACCTATATTGGGCTTTTCATATTATTGTCAAATTGAGTTACAGAAGTGTTCTTCCAACTGATACTCCCATAATTGTTAGGATCAAAGAAATGAAAGTGTAAAAATCTTTACCAAATGATCAAAATAGGTTCATTATTATTATTATATGAATTACTTTAATTTTTATGTAGTTTAAAATGTTAGTATATTTCATGGATAATTTTATTGTTTTCTGTAGCTAATTTCCATGCATGATCCATTTATTTTAGTTACGAGAGTTTTCTCTTTTTTGCATGCCTTTTTCCTTTTCTTGATTTGAAAGCGTTCTTTAGCAATCATAACAGTTTAATTTTTGCACCTGTTTTTTCATTTATTTCTATTTCACTTTGTTTATTGTTTCATAAGCAGGGAAGTTGGAAATGTGTAGTTCAGGATCTTACTGAGATTTTCCTTTAAAACTCCTTTATTTGGAATTTATTTTGGCAGCATCTGTAATAGTTTTATCAGTTACAGTAAGTTCCCTCTTGCATGTGATTTGAATTAAGATGTTCTTGATACACAGTGGCCCCAAAGTAGAAATTTAATAATTTAAAAAATAAAATTTTTGAAAAATAATGAACTATGACCCCCATCAGAATTTTATAGGGGAGCAAATACAATTCTCATTCAGAAATACAGTAGCTGGGCTTGAGTAGGCATCGCATAATAATATATCTTAATAATAAAATTATATTTAAGGTTGGAAACAAACTTTAGCATTTATCTAGATAAATCCATCACAGGATGATAGAATTCACTATCTAATATTCTTCCAGTTTGTCTTTGCTTTCATTTGGATGCACAGCTTAGAACTGAAAATACTCCAAGAATGGTCTCTGACTTTAGACGGGTCTAGATCCTAGTTTCAAGTAATGTCATTAGAAATCCCTGTCTTTCCAGCTCCCACCTCTGCTTTCCTTTATCTTAGAGGCTGGATTCTCAGACAGGTTCTTCCTATAGATATGCTAAGATGGCTGGCGGAAGCTCCAGGGGTACATTCCTGCAGCTGGGCAATCTGAGTAGAAAGAATCTCCTTTTCAATATTTCTAGCATATGTCTCGTAGATTGATTCAGCCATCTCGTACTACTTTTCTACATCTGAACCAGTCTGTATGGCTACAGACGATCAGATTACTCATTGTCTACAACTGAATCGCATGCCCTCACCCAGAAACAAGAAAATGAGGTCCAACATTGAAAGTCAGACATTGGTCTGAGAGTTGAGTAAGGTGGTTCCCTGAAAGAAAACCATTGTGCTATTATATGAACAGTAAATGTATTTGGGGCATGCAAAAACAAAAAGAGAGACAGAGAGACATCTCCTACATACATACAGGTTGCTTTTTTTAATTACCCCAAGCCTCTACTAATACAGTTGCTTATTAAATAGATCAAAGTGCAGGAAGTGCATGTACCCATTAAATGTCATCATTACACTTCCTCTACTATTCTCACCATTTTAACTCTTAATGGATCATGTCTTCTAAATTAGGAAAAAATGAAAATCTAATCACAATTGGATTAACGTCTTTATGCAACTCATTCAGAAAACGTTATGTAAAGGAGTAAGTTTATACAAATTTAGAAGTGGAGCTGCACACAATATCTCTAAAAAATTTTCTCCAGATTGTCACGTATCATATTTCATGAGGAACCTCATGATACAGATTTAGGACTAGTAGTTGTAAATCCACCTAATTATATCATCAAAGCATGTTTCTCCATTATGTGGTATAAGTATATAGTTAACTGTGTTATTAAGTGCCTTCTCAACTTTATTCTGTGTGTATATAATTTTCTATCAGTCTAGTTCCATTATCAAAAATACAATAAACTAGTCTTGGTACAAACATTTCGATATTGGGCACTATTTTTTCTTTCCTTTTTTTAAATTATACTTTAAGTTCTAGGGTACATGTACACAACGTGCAGGTTTGTTACATATGTATACACATGGATGAAGCTGGAAACCATCATTCTGAGCAAACTATCACAAGGACAGAAAATCAAACACCGCATGTTCTCACTCATAGGTGGGAATTGAACAATGAGAACACTTGGACACAGGGTGGGGAACATCACACACCGGGACCTGTCGTGGGATGTGGGGAGCGGGGAGGGATAGCATTAGGAGAAATACCTAATGTAAATGATGAGTTAATGGGTGCGGCACACCAACATGGCACATGTATACATATTTTTGCTTTTCTTAAGCACTCATATATGATGCTTTTTTGACATTTCTGCAGACTCAGTTACAAGCTCTCTGGTCCATAGTTTATTTCATCCCACCTTCTTCATGTTTTAGAAAAGATCCTCTTGTATAAAATTATTTTAAAAATTGACTATCTGCCAACAATCACATTTCTTTTTTTTTTTTTTTTTTTTTTTTTTTTTTTTGACAGAGCTCTGCCTCCCAGGTTCTTGCCATTCTTCTGCCTCAACCTCCCGAGTAGCTGGGACTACAGGCGCCCGCCACCACGCCCAGCTAATTTTTTGTATTTTTAGTAGAGACGGGGTTTCACCGTGTTAGCCGGGATGGTCTTGATCTCCTGACCTCGTGATCCACCCGCCTCGGCCTCCCAAAGTGCTGGGATTACAGGCATGAGAACAATCACATTTCTAATTTTTTTCAGGATCCTAGAATACAACTCCTCTCTATCTGAAGACTTGAACTCATTTAGATACGTTTTTAAAAATAATTTATTCACTTAATTAGATTTCAATTATTGTTCCACATTTTGTAGTCTAACAATCATTTTCTTGAAAAATAATATTGAACAAAAATCGTAGTAGACTTTATTATACCATTTGCACTTTATCAAGCATCAGTTCTTCACAGGGTTGTTGTTTCTATCATGAGTATTACAAAATTGCCCATTGTTACTTTTAGCATTCTTCACCAGCTTAATTCATTTTTATCTTTTATCCTCCTATTACCAGTTTTATAATCCAGTCATCCATTTCCCTTTACTTCTGTGGGTTCCCATCCTTTTGTATCCTGTTGTGGAGTTCTTTTTTAATGCTTTTCTGATTTCTTCTTCATTAGGATCTCTCCTAATTGTACTGTGATGTTATTTTTACGTCTCTCAAAATTTGTGCTGTAGCTTCCCCATCTGAAATGATGCATTATCCCCATAGGTTATTTTTCCTCTGATTTTTATAAAACTAGATTGAACTATGCGCCAGATTCCCTAACTCAAATCTTATAAATTTTAGGCAACATGTTTATTTGGTTATTTAGACTAAAAGAAAACATTTTTAGTGTGTAGAGTTCTAGACTTGAATTCAAATTCTTGGTGGGCTCTCTGCTATCTCTATGTTCAGGGATCTATGACAAATAACTCTGGGTTTCATTTTTGTTCTCTCATTTGTAAGATAGGAATTAAAATTGAGTCACATGAATAACATAGTATGATAAAGATCCTGCAAATAATAAATTAAGACACATTGAAGATAAGGCTGAAAGGGAATGAGAGATGGAGAAGCAACTTTTCCTTGTATTTGTTTTTGCTACTAGTTCTATATCGCTCAGAATAGAAGTTAGCTTGTCATTTTCTCTGTATTCTAAAAAATTTAGTTCTTGGCAAGCCAATAATTTGTTGTAAGTGCTGTTTTTAAGTTTAAAATATCGGTGTTTTTTGGATTCCAAAGCAACACACTCACATTACAAAATGAATTTAGACATTCTAGAAATATAACTTGTAGACATGTAAAGACCTCCATAATTTCACTCCCAGGATAATCATTATTGATGACTGCTAAAAAGCCCGTGTATATTTTCTCATGTTTTTTCTGTATATTGACTAATAAGCAGACTTATATATAAGAAGTAAGCAATGTGTTTACTCTGACACATCTTAGATATCTTTTCATATCATGATTTGTTGATGTGTTCATTCTTTTTAACAGGATGTACTGCCGCCAGTGAAATGATGTGTGACAGATCTCTAGAAAGCTGAAGTGTCCCACTCCACTGGCTCTCACACCGTGCCCATTTAGTAGAGTGTCTTACATTCCCATAAAATTATATTTTTTTCTCTATTCTTTCTTCTGAGCTTTGGGGTTGGCCTACACTCAATTGCCAATAATCAACAATTTTGGATCCACTAAATAGCAGTATGTTATATTTTAAACTAATACTTGAGGTGGGCATGGCATGGTGGGGCATGGCATGGTGGCTCATGGCTGTAATCCCAGCACTTTGGGAGGCTGAAGCAGGCATATCACCTGAGGTCAGGAGTTCAAGATTAGGCTGGCCAACATGGTGAAACCCCGTCTCTACTAAAAATACAAAAATTAGCTGGGCATGGTGGCGGGAGCCTATAATCCCAGCTACTCAGAAGGCTGAGCCAGGAGAATTGCTTGAACCTGAGAGGCAGAAGTTGCAGCATGCCAAGATGGTGCCACTGCAATCCAGCCTGGGGAACAGGGTGAGACTCCCTCTCAAAAAAAAAAAAAAAGATAATACTTGAACTATTAGTTTTGTCAGCCCACTTGTTACTGTCTCACACAGTGCTTGACCAGCCCCCCATGTTGGTAGGATAAGATGCAAGAAGAGAGGGTGCTCACCTCGTTGCTCACAGGAAGACATCTAAATGGAAAACGAGTCTGTTGATTTTCCTCCAAATTGAGATGGTTTTTCCCTCACCAGTGAAGCTCACCAATTTGAAGTTATAAAGACATGCTTGTGTTTCTTCTCTTTCTTACTCTCCCTCTCCCCTCCTACAATAAGTGGATGTTTTACTTCAACAAGCCATGCAACTTCAAAGTCTAAGGCTATTGGTCTCAAAGACTCTTTTCAGCCTAAAAGGTCATGAATACTTCTACTCTGTCCAAGCCCTTACGGATCAGCTTCTTTGTAGGATTCCATTGCTTTGATCTTTGATGGATTACTGGCCAGATCAGGATTTCTGTGGAAGCAGATCTGAGAGCTTTTTGCTGTGGGGAGAAATTTTGGCAAGGTGTTTTTAAAAAATCTTGTTAGATATAGGACATATCCTCTAGGAATAAAATATGATTTATTGTGATCCTCAATAAATATTATCTAGATTATAATTTAATAGTGAAAATGATTTCCTTATATCTAGAGACAAAGTGTGGTATGTCTAGACCATCATGAATTGCTAGTTTGATTGATATAAAAGCAGAGTGTTACACAATACTTCCTGACTGAGTAGCATAACTATTGCTTATCTTTCTCTATTAAATAACATCAACAGTCAAATGTCCTATGTGTATAGAGTTTGCTAATTCTTTTATACTAAAAAAGTAGACTTAGCCCTTCTAGAATAAATTAATTTACTCCAGTCAAAAAAGTAATTGACATTTTGACTCTAAATTGCATTTTTAAAATTTCGTAATGCTAGTGTTGTTATGTTTTATTTTAATTTTCTAGTGGTCTTTTGATTTGTTTCTAGTGCAGCAGAGAAACTTGCTTCTTTTAGATTATGCTAGTTTGAAAAACATAATGAAAAATTCATTTCATTTATTTTTCATTGTTTTATATTAAGCATCCCTCGTGGATTTGCATTTTGTGTTTCAAAGCAGATTAGTGGAATGAGAACAATGACAAGAATCTTGTTCATTTCCGACTGTTCTTAAATCACTTATATTTCTGCCTTATACATTTGTTACAGTGGTAGGAAACCATGACATGCTTTATACTTTAACTGAAATCAAAACAGAAAACATTTTAATGGTGGGGTGGAAAAATCTCTCCAAAGACTTTGGTCCTGTTGTGGTGTTTACATACTGATTCAATTAGAGCTAAGTGAATATTCACCAAGAAATAAAGTGGACTTTATAAATTTAGCCAGGAGGCAGGTGATGATTAATTGTTTGACTTCTTTATTTCCTGCTTAATACTGAATTGACTCCAATGCATTATAGAAAAATGAAGCAATCAATTAGATTTTCCTTTCTTTACAGAAGGTATGAAAACAAAGTCGTACTCTCTAAGCACTAACTAAAGTCAAAATCATGGTTTTTGTCTGTTCTCCTCGATATTCATTAGTGGTCTGGAGAGCAGGTGATAATTCACAAGGGGTCACAGAGGATGCCTAGTAATCCAATGGCTGAATTTGTGAATAATTGTGATTTTCCCCAGTACCAGTAGTATGGAAATGGGGATGCCTTTCTTTACAACTTTTTAAAGCATTTGTGGAGAAATCCAAATGCAAGTATGATACTTAAGAAATGAAGTGTTTCTAATGATGAGAGTTGTATTTCCTTTCTCTTTCAACTACTTTCCCTAGTTCTTCCCATGGGGGTAGGATTGCACTATATATTACAGTTTAGCCTATATGGCTGTACTCCCATGGAAAGTGACCTAGTAACAATTACAAAAATAATGAACAGTTATAGAGTCCTTAATGTATGCCAGGCCCGTTTTCTAAGTGTTGAGCATATATCATCTCATTTAATCCTTACAGTTACTTTATGTAGTTGTTGTTTTACATTCGCATTTTACAAGTGAAGAACTAAATTATAAAAAAATTACAATGATTTTCCAAGTTCACAAGCTAGCTAATGAGGGATCTGAGATTCAAAACCAAGAAACATGATTCTAGATCTTGGATTTTATTTCATTTATTTATTTTTTGAGACAGAGTCTCGCTCTGTTGCCCAGGCTGGAGTGCAGTGGCATGATCTCAGCTCACTGCAAGCTCTACCTCCTGGGTTCATGCCATTCTCCTGCCTCAGCCTCCCGAGTAGCTGGGACTACAGGCGCCCGCCACCACACCCGGCGAATTTTTTGTATTTTTAGTAGAGATGGGGTTTTACTGTGTTAGCTAGGATGGTCTTGATCTCTTGACCTCATGACCCACCCACCTCGGCCTCCCAAAGTGCTGGGATTACAGGCGTGAGCCACCATGCCCTGCCGATCTTGGATTTTTAATTGCTGTGTTGAGGCAGGCCTTCTCTGCCACTCCATATGAAATAGCAATCACTCCTCCTACCCCACTACCATCAAATTTGCTTTCTGCATCCTCTTTTCTTGTCTCTGTTTCTCCATTATATAGCTTTAATGGTTTATGTATTTATTTTGGCCTTTTTCTCTTTGAATTTTATGTCCTCATGGGCAGGGACATGGTTTCTTTGGCTCTTGGATATATCCCAATTTCCTAGAACAGTGTCTGGCTGAAGTAGGACCCCAATAACAATTACACATATAATGAATGTACATCTTAGGAGATTCCCAGCTGGGATAGAACTGAGATGGTTCAGGGAGGATTCAAGACTTTCACAATGATGAGCTTTAGATAAATAGATGATTAGATAAGATGGAATGAGAGGAATTTTAGGACTAATGTGCCATGGGTGGCCAACAAGTGGGATCAAACCAAATAAGAGCATGGATCACGAGCCAGTGCTAGGAAGTTGGTATGATACTGAGTGAGACAGGCTAGAAATCTGCTTCTAAGGCAAGCATCATAGATGTTCTAAGAAATGTATTTGCTTCACAAGACATGAAGTTAATGATGCCCTTTATGGTAGCCCTTTTCAGTCTGCATGGCTAGCTCCAGGCTGAACAAATTATTCTCCATCTTGAAGAAACAGCTCCCTGCTGTCTAAGGCTCTACTTTCAAGAACACCAAGGACTTCTTGTTTCCTATTTCTCACATTGGAGAAATCAGGAATTTGGTCTTTAACATCCTCTGATTCTTCTTTTGGAAGTCCTCTTTCGCCAATGGTCTGACATGCCTCCAGGAATAGATTTGGGTCACTCTCATCCTTTCTTTGATGAATAAGAATATTAGTCATCTCTGCCAGGTGGTGGAGGCTCAGTCCTGTAAATCCCAGCACTTTGGGAGGCCGAGGTGGTAGGACTGCTTAAGCCCAGGCGTTCGACACCAGCTCGGGCAATAGCGTGAGACTCCATCTCCACAAAAAATAGAAAAACAAATAGCTGGGCATGGTGGCACACACATTTAGTCCTAGTCACTTGGGGGGCTGAGGTGGGAGCATTGCTTGAACTTGGGAGGTTGAGGCTGCAGTGAGCGGTGATTGTGCCACTGCATTCCAGTGTGGGTGACAGAGCAGGACCCTGTCTCAATATTTTTTTAAACAATATTAGTCATCTCTACAAAACGGCTAGAAAATATTTATGACAACAGACTATTAGGCTAAGATCTTTGTCTAAGATCAATCTACAGATTGAAAGATTAATCACAAGTCAATTAATATGCTTTTAGCAATTTCTATTCAAAACATTGGTAGGCATTTGAAGAGAGACAAAAGATAATATCTTGGTCTCTGTCCTCAAGAATGCGATGGTTCAAGTTTAAAGAGATAAGTAATGTATAAATAAGTAACTCTATAATAGAATAGAACATAATTTTATAGCAATAAACAGTATAAAAAAATTCATTTTGACTCAAGCAACGCATTCCAAGGAAGGCTTTAGTAAATCCCTCGAGTTAAAGTTAGGCCTCGAGAAATAGTTTAGCAATCAATAGACAGTAAATGAGAAGGAAGGCATCCCAAGTGAGAAAGAACAATAGTGTGAGCATGTGGACCTTTATTGGCATTCTTTTTTTTTTTTTTTTTTTTGAGACGGAGTCTCACTCTGTCTCCCAGGCTGGAGTGCAGTGGTGCGATCTCAGCTCACTGCGACCTTCGCCTCCCGGGTTCAAACGATTCTCCTGCCTCAGCCTCCCGAGTAGCTGGGACACTACAGGCATGCACCACCACACCCAGCTAATTTTTTGTATTTTTAGTAAAGACGGGGTTTCACCGTGTTCGCCAGGATAGTCTTGATCTCCTGAACTCGTGATCTGCCCACCTCGGCCTCCCAAAGTGCTGGGATTACAGGCGTGAGCCACTGCGCCCGGCCAGTGGCATTCTTTATTAATGTCTGCTTTCCCTCTAGGCTGTAACTTACATAAAGGCAGGGTCTCTTTTCAGTTCTGTACACCTCCACATTGGCGCTGTCCAGACTGGAGAAGTTAAGTGCTTCATTAAGAGTTTGTAAAAGGATTCACAAGAAAATGAATGTTTGAAAGGTATGAGAAATACTCCAGAATATTAAATAGACCTGTTTGAAGCAGATATAACCATTAATAATTAATAATAATTACTTTTATTGAGCCCTTGTGTATCAAGCATCAACCTAAACATTTTATGTGTTAACTCTTTTAGTCCTCAGAACATCCCAGTGTGGTAGGTACTTTCATTATCTCCCTTTTATCCTTGAGGAAAATGAAATAGAAAAGTAAAGTAACTCCCTCCGGGTCACACAGGAATTACTGTTAAAGCAGTAATTCCCATCCTATCTATCTGCACCTAGTCTATCTGCACAGTCTGTGCTTTTAAACCTGTACCATACCTCCTCTTATAGATAAAACTGAAAACATAGATTTGAACATTTTTTGTTTGTTTGTTTTTTGAGACGAAGTCTCTCTCTGTCGCCCAGGCTGGAGTGCAGTGGCACAATCTCAGCTCGCCGCAACTTCCACGTCCTGGGTTCAAGCGATTCCCCTTCCTCTGCCTCCGGAGTAGCTGGGACTATAGGCATGCTCCACCATGCCTGGCTAATTTTTGTATCTGAACATTTTTTAAGGTCATTAGATGACAAGGTATAATAAAAGAGCTTAAGAGTTTCTTTTTTCATGTTTGTTTCCCATTTTTAATGGAAGGGATTACCAGAAGCCTATAAAAATGTGTAGCTATACAAAGATATCTTGCAGCAGTGTGTAAAATGGGTGAGAGGAAAGAGGAATGGAACTGGAGCTAGCACTTACATCACAGGATAAGAACGTGGACCCAAGAGATGGTGATAATTGTATATGCATGAAGAAAAATGTGCTATGATAAAAGTTGGAGAAATGATGATTCAAATACTACTCTTGTTTTCACACTTGAGTGTAGGAAAAAGGATGTTAGTCTAATTATGAATCTAGAAAACACATAACTTGGGGCCCATTCTAGGAAAAATATTAAAGTGAACAAGACTGGTTGAGTCTGCAGTAACTTCATAAAATCTAAACAGATGTGAATAGCAGGCAGTGCAAAAAGTTCAGATTAATTCCATAGTTTAAAAGGGAAATACCTGTCATTTCAGTGAGCTTAATTCTTATTTTAGTAAACTTATAATTAGATCTCAGACATAGAAAGTGCAGATTAACAAAATATTTATGGGAGAAAAAATATTCTAGGAAGCAAATTTTGGACAGTGAATAATCATAATTTTAAACACTGCAATCCACCTTAGAAATAATCTGGTCCACACACCCCAATTTACTAATGAGATACCTGAACGTTAAGGAGATGAAGAAATACTCTAAGAAGGACAGCATTAGTGGAGGATTGTGAGAAAAAGTTGGTCTCATCCTCCAGGTTAATGGTAATTCCACTGGGAAACCAATTACACCGATGATGCCATCTTGTAATCAACCTCCTACCCTCTTTTCCTACCTATAGTGTGTACTGCCACAAGTTCTTCTTTGCTGGATAGGACACCTATTCCCCCAGCTACTATGTATAGTGATGCTAAATGGCTCACAGATGCACTTTTTTTCTGGAAAAAGCCTTTGCCTGAAGGAAGTCACCTCACACAGAGGGGTGAGGAGATTATGCTCTTCTTCATACCTCTGCCAGGGTAGACAACTGTCAATATTTAGCTGATAATGCCTGTTCCCTTCATGTCAAGATGCAACAACTCGGGAGTGTTTCTCATTCTCCAAAGCTTCCTGCAGGATCAGGCTGAGGTTAGATTTTAGTGGATCCTACATATTTGCTTGGATTTTTTCCATACCCCTTTGGCCCTTCTCACTTCTATAGAGGTATCTGTTGTTTCAGAGAGCACTCTTCTCAATACATCTGTGCACAAGCATTCCCATTTCAGACTCCACTTCTCAGGAGTCCAGTCTAAGACAGTATCCAATCTTCAAACTTAGAGCTTCACTTATGGCTGCTGAGTGCTAACATAGAACTGCTTGGTGATGCAAACTGTGCTGTATTTGCTGGAGTCTGAGCAGTTGTTTATGGAGTCTTTAGAGGCAGTATGACCAAGGAGTTGACTAAGAGTTTGAGTTCTAGAGTGAGAGAGTCTGAGTTTAAATCTCAGTGTGGGACAACTCAATTTCTGTGCCTTTAAAATAATCTACTTGCCTCATGAAATTTTACTGATAGGAAATAACAGCAAAAAAGGAGCAAAACTTAGCCATAATGATTTTGAGTGAATAATTGGAAGTGATAACAAGTAATTTTCCTACCCAGATTATATCAAGAGCAAAATAATTATAGTATATTTACTTATCTTTTAAAAATTATTTAAATCAATGATACAATCCTCTAAATGACTAGTGAATAATTTTATTTTTAAGATATTACTCTGTTCTGTGTGGGGCTGGAGATTTGGCAGTTAGAGTGAGGAATAATAAAATAATAAAAAAGAAATCAATTTTCTTTATCACTCACCCCACAAAATATTTTTGCTTACCTTTGATGGGTGGGTAGATGAATATTTTCAAGGATGGCTTAAAGTATACATTTTCCAAAAACAATTGAAATGAAAGCGGAAACAATTCCAGTATGAGACACCAGGTTTTATTAACATTAGCATATACTTATTTGATCAATTTTTCTAAATGTACTAAGAAATTTTCATCTTTTTTATCCATAAATAATGCGTATTTTTGTGTTTAAGGTATGTAGATGAGAAAACAGAAGAGTAGACAGTAAGTGACCTAAAATTTTAACCTCTGATTTAAACCTCTGTACATCGGCATTATCACAATAATTTTTAGTCATGAATAATTTCTAGCCTGAATCAAAATGAATAAATACATGTTACAAAAAAAAGGAGAAAAAGAAAGAAAGAGGGGAAGGGAAAACAATATCAATGAATATGACATAAACACCCATATGGTCAAAACATTACTTCAAATGCATTTAGGAAAAAAAAAAAAAGGGTCTTCTAATCAGCTCTCCTGGGTGATTTATTTTTAGTCATTTCTATGCCCTTACCGGTATCTGGTCCTGATCAATTATTAGTTTGAACATGGAGTTCAGCTTTTTAGAGAGCTATCAACCCCCTTGAAGTAAATTGTATCCTGTGGCTAAAATTTGACATGGTTCAGGAAACACATACATTGTATATTCTTCAGCAGTGGGTTGCTATTTCTCAGACCCCTCTGAGGCATTTACATCCTCAGTGTTAGAGCCAAACTTTTGAGGGCTTGGATTCTTTGAAAACTTCAAATGCTCTGTGCTGTTATCAGACCAGTGGTGAAGCTGATCTCAAAGTCCACTAATAAAACTCCCCTCAAAGACATTTTCATTAGAACTTTGTACATGGGCATTTCAAAAGATCCAGCTATTGATTTTTGTTCAGAAGTCCTGTCTCCACTTTCATATTATGCAACTTTTTTGACAGACTTTCAAAACCCACAAACTGTGGGCTGCCTGCGATTCCAGCCAGGATTTTATGCTGCTCATTTGATTTCCTCAGGCCACATCCTTCTCGTGTCCTTGTCAACACTGCAAGGAGAATAGCCATCTTAGAAGATTTGCTAAAAAGTAGAAGCAATTTCACAGCAACGGGAGGAAAAAAATATCTGACCTTTCCATGCACACACACACAAAAACCTCACTTAAGTAAATACCATTTTTAGCTGTAAAATTTTGTTGAGACATTTATCAGACACATAGATAATCAGAGTGTTTATCTCTTTTCACTGTTTAAAATTTCATAAAAGGAGTCAGGAACCAGTGTTTGTAAATTGCAGCAAAGGGCCTCTAGCATATGCGCTCAGCACACATTTAATGGAATTATCTACTGGAGAGTAAGTGGTAGAAGCAGCTGAGGAATTAATTATTGGGATAGATATTTTATATCTATCTGTCAGTGCAATGTGAAATAAGACTTGCCTCCATATTACTTCTGTCACTTTGTGTGGCCTTTCAAATTTGGTGGTTTCTGAAAAGATAGAGAATTGAATCATGTATTTGGCCATGATCCATAATGTGAACATTTCAAGGCCCCTCAGTTCATTCTGAATGGAATAATTTGGGTGGGGTGTATAGAGTTTAACTGTGACATGATTAAGTGGTAGCCTAATCTGCTTACATAGTGTGGGGGACCTCACTGGTCTCAAACAGAGATAGAAATATAACTTTATATATTAGAATAAAAAGCAAACTTCATAGAAAACCCTGTGTAGCTTTTTTATCCACACTTGAGTGTTCTGGGAATAACATGACTCCTTATTATTTGACCTAACATTTTACCACATGATTACTATAGATGATAAGCACTATATATGATTACTTCTATGATAACCACCATATTATAGATTTGATTTGCATTGTCTAACTTCATTCTGATAACAACCCCTTGAGGCAGATGGTTTTAATATTTGCGTTTTATAGATGAGGGAACAACGGCTGAGAGAAATTTAAAAAATTGTTCAAGATCCATAACTAGTGAATTTTGAAAATGAGACTGGGTAAAAGTGTTATAGTGTTTAAAAGAATAAGCCAGAAAATACGCAAGATCTAAAGTTTGACACAGCAAAAAGAAGTCTGGAATCCCAAAATCCACATATAAGATCACGGTTAAAATATTGCATTCCTTTGGGAGGCAACATAGATTCTCCTCCATTTACTTGAGCCCATTTTTCCCCAAAACGTGTAAAAGACCCATGGAAGAAAAGAGAAGACCAGTAAAAGCACATGAAGCAAACTCTTCAATATTTAAAGCAGAAAAAATATTTTAATCAAAATATTAGTTTCCCCTTGTTATTAAGTTAAAAATTACCTTATTATCAAAGAAAAATAGAATTTTTTCCTATTGATATGAGTGCTTTAACTGCATGTTGTATCTCCTTCTTTCCCGACTCTGCTTCCCCACAAACTTAACTCGTACTCTACCATACAATGACAACCAGACAGTGAAACATGGTCTCATTTGGGTTTTCTTGTCAACCTTTTCAAGGAAGTATTGGGAGCGCAGTAGGTTTACCTCACACAAAGCATTGTATCCAAGGCCAGTTTTAAAATGTCAAATAGTGAAGAGTTCCATGCTGCCACAATTCAGGATGCAAGTGGACACTGGTGAACCCTCAGATGTGTCTCTTTCAGATCAAATGTAGAAAACGTACTGTTCCTGTAAAAAGCTGTTAGCAAGTTCACGAACTTGACAGCACAGGGCAACAGTTTCCTATTGTGGGAAGAAATGAAAGCATACCATACCCGGTTTTCCTGATGCTTCTCTCCTATTTGATCCTTTTGAAATCATGTTCGTACTCCCCCTGCTGGACTTAATCAGGTCTAAACAAATGAGTTTGGGTGGTTGCAGCCTGTTGACCTGTGGATGACACACTTTACATCAAGTTGCCTGGGAGTTCTGTTCCTTTATGCCTAGTTAAGTAGAAATCAGTCATTTGAGGCCAACAACCATCTCACCCTTTTCGTACTGTGTGTTGAAACTTATAAAAGAAGGGCCAAATTCAGTATCGTTTGGATTAAGTACTTTCACTTCTGATAAAATATCAGAAACAAAAGAAGAGCTTCTGTAAAATGAAAATATTACAAGGGTATGATTCAAGAAAATTTGTGAAACCATTAGATTTTTTTTTTTTTTACTTTGAGGTACCAAAAATTTATAGAGTATTTGAGGTATAGAAAATCATACCATAATTTCAGAGAAGTGGTTCTCATTATACATTTCTTTTTAACTCCCTTTAAACTAATATGTATATAAATATATATTTTCAATGTTCAAAATAAACATTAAAATAATGATTTCTTGATTATTGGATTATTAAAATTACCAGTGATTTAATGAATAGCCTCTGTGAGTCAGGCTCTGAACTATGCTCTGCAAATAAAAGTAGATCAACTATCATGAACACTCGCTTGAGCTCTGAGTAATATATTTTTTAAAACTTGCATCATTTTTGGCCGGGCGTGGTGGCTTACGCCTGTAATCCCAGCACTTTGGGAGGCCGAGGCAGGCAGATCACGAGGTCAGGAGATCGAGACCATCCTGGCTAACACGGTGAAACCCCGTCTCTACTAAAAATACAAAAAATTAGCCAGGCGTGGTGGCAGGCGCCTGTAGTCCCAGCTACTGAGGCTGAGGCAGGAGAATGGCGTGAACCCGGGAGGCAGAGCTTGCAGTGGGCCGAGATCGCGCCACTGCACTCCAGCCTGGGGGAGAGAGCGAGACTCCTCTCAAAAGAAAAAAAAAAAAAAAAAAAAAAAAACAACTTGGATCATTTTATTGTTCAAACAGTTCTGTGGACATTGCCCAGGATCAAGAATAGAATTATTGAATATTTATATGCAAATGACAAGAGATTCTTTTTCTGTTGTCATATTTCTATCTCTTCTAGTTCCTGCATCTTCCTAGCAGGATGACAGCAAAGGCATGGAGGGGAGGAAGAGGGAGGAAGAGTCATCAGCTTGCCACTAGTATTTTCAGTGCTTATTTGGGG
Source organism: Hylobates moloch (assembly GCF_009828535.3). Taxonomy (NCBI): domain Eukaryota; kingdom Metazoa; phylum Chordata; class Mammalia; order Primates; family Hylobatidae; genus Hylobates; species Hylobates moloch. The sequence goes on from NW_026652281.1 coordinate 142,586,945, forward strand.
ACTTTGACCTTGGAAGTCTCCTATCTTATCCTCCTGAATCTGAGGCACTATGTGACATTTATCCCCTCATAAAATTACTGATGGGTTTTAGCTCGTTTCTCACACTTCCAGAGTGCTTTGGAGGGTTCTTGTTCATCTTCAGCAGATGTGATAAAGGCCAAAATTCCACAGATTCTACAGATCAACTAATAAGAGCAAGACAAAATATTATAAATTAAAGCGGGCAGTTCATCCAGGTTGTTCTGCTTTAAAGAAATAAAATCACAGAATAATAGATTGCTTAACTCTTGGAGGAGAAGGAGAAAAAGGATAATTATAGGAGCACCTTAGACTTCACGCCGCTCACACTTAGATAGGTTTCAGATTAGCTATCTTCATTTCTCTGCCACAGTCAATATGCATCACTTTGTGTAATCTTTGTGATGATCCCGTGGGATTCATATACATCCCAATATTAAGTCCTATACTTTTTAGAATGCCTCAAAGAGATCTTCCCTGACTGCCTTTTCAAAAGTAGCATCATTTTTGTTTTCTCTGTCTTTTGTTTTTATATGATTAAGCATTTTTTAAGAAATTTTTTTCACTTACATTTTGAAATAAAGTGATTTTGGCATTACGGCTTTCTAGTGTCGTTTTTTTTTTGTTTTGTTTTGTTTTGTTTTTTCTATTTTAACGATTAATTAAACAAGTTTTTCCCTTTTGAATATGGGTTTCCTGAGCACCTGGATGCCTACCGGGCATGTGTTCAATGCTGAATAAATACACACTTGATCTTAGCCAAAAGGCCGAGAAGCGATAATGCTGAATAAATAAATAAACCAATAAACAAATCAGTAAATCCTACTAGTTGAGGCAACAGAAAAATCTGGAACATTATTATGCAAATGTCAAGAAACTCTTGTCTAATCCACCTGGAAAAGAAAATGTTGTTACCTTTGCAAAAAATAATGAGGGATTTTATAACTTTATAACAGACAATGGTCTTTGAACCAATGATGGGAATAATAGCAGATTTACTGAACATATCCAATGTGCCAGACACTGTGTAAAACATTTGTAAGACATGTCTTTGAACATGCACAACATTCAAATTTCAGTATTTAATAAAAAATGAAAATTAGTAGAATGGGTAGTCTAGCTCAGTATCAGACAACTGCAATAAATCAAATATCCCACAATTTTTTTTGATTTTTTAGTGCATATAAAAGTTACGTTTAGACTATAGTATACTAAGTGTGCAATAGCATTATATCTAAAAACACAATGTACATAGCTTAATTAAAAATGTATTGCTGAAAAGTGCTAACAATCATCTGAGCCTTCAGCAAGTTATAATCTTGCTAGTGAAGAAGTTAGCCTCAATGTTGAAGGCTGCTGACTGATCAGGGTGGTGGTTGCTGAGGGTTGATGTGTCTGTGGCAATTTCTTAAAATAAGACAACAGTGAAGTTTGCACATTAATCAACTCTACTTTTCACGAAAGATTTCTTTGTAGGGTGCCATGCTGTTTGATAGTGTTTTTACCTACAATAAAACTTCTTTCACAGCTGGACTCAATCCTCTCAAATGCCGCTGCTGCTTTATCAACTAAGTTTATATAATATTCTAAATCCCTTGTTGTCACTTCAACAATGTTCACAGACTCTTCACTAGGAGTAGATTTCATCTCAAGAAAGCACTTTATTTGCTCACTCATAAGCAACTCCTCACACATTAAAGTTTTATCATGAGATTGCAGCAAATCAGTCACATATTTAGGATCCACTTCTAGTTCTAATTCTCTTACGGTTTCTACCACATATGCAGTTACTGCTTCCACTGAAATCTTGAATACCTCAAAGACGTCCATAAGGTTGCAATCAACTGCTCCCAAATTCCTGTTAATGTTGATATCGTGACGTCTTCCCATGAATCAGAAATGTTCTTAATGGCATCTTGAATGGTGAATCATTTTCAGAAGGTTTTCAATTGACTTTGCCAGATCCATCAGAGGAGTAACTATCTATGGAAGCTATAGACTTACACATATATATCTTAAATAGTAAGACTTGAGGGTTAAAATTATTCCTTGATCAATGGGTTGTAGAATGAATGTGGTGTTAGTAGGCACGAAAGCAACATTAACTTCCTTGTACATCTCCAACAGAGCTCTCAACTGACTAGGTGAATTTCACAAGTAATATTTTTAAAGAAATCTTCTCCTATGAGAAGTAATATGTTTTAAAAGCATTTTTTTTCTAAGCTGCAGATCTCAACATCGGGCTTCAAATATTCAGTAAACCATGCTGTAAACACATGTGCTTTCTTCAGGCTTTGTTGTTCCATTTATAGAACAAAGACAGTCAATTTAGCATAATTCATAAAAGCCCTAAAGCTTTTGAAACAATAAATGAGAATTGGCTTCATCTTAAAGTCACCAGCTGCATCAGCCTTTAACAAAGAGACTCAGCCTGTCCTCTGAAGCTTTGAAGCCAAGCACGGACTTCTCCTCTTTAGCTAGGAAAGTGGTAGATGGCATATTTTTCAATAGAAGGCTGCTTTTATCTCCATTGAAATCTGTTGTTTAGTGTAGCCACCTTCATCAATTATATTAGCAAGATCTTTGAGGATAACCTGCTGCATCAATGATCTTAGCTAGACCTTTGGGATAACTTAGTGTAGCTTCTACATCAGCAATTGCAGTCTTACCTTGCATTTCTATGTTACGGAGATGGCTTCTTTATTTAAACCGATTAACAAACCTCTGCTATCTGCAAACTTTTCTTCTGCAACTTCCTCACCTCTCATAACCTTCATAGAATTGAAGAAAGGGAGGGCCTTGCCCTGAATTAGGCTTTGACTTAAGGGAAAGTTGTGGCAGGTTTAATCTTTTATCCTGACCACTAAACTCTTCTCCATATTAGTAATGAAGCTGTTTTGCTTTCTTTTCATTCATGTGTTCACTGGAGTAGCAATTTTAATTTCCTTCAAGAACTTTTTCTTTGCATTCACAACTTGGCTATTTGGTGCAAGAGGCCTAGCTTTCAGCCTAATTCAGTTTTTGTCATGCCTTCCACTAAGCTTTATTATTTCTAGCTCTTGATTTAAAATTAGAGATGTGTGACTCTTCCTTTCACTAGAACACTTGGAGTCCATCATAAAGTTATTAATTGGCCTAATTTCAATATTTTTGTGTCTTGGGGAATAGAAAAGCCTGAAACAGAGAGAGAAGGGGAAGAGCTATTTGGTGGAGCAGTCAGAATACATGCACATTTATTGATTAAGTTTGCCCTCTCGTATGGGTGTAGCTTGTGGTGCCCCAAAACATTTACTATTTTAAGTAACCTCAAAAATCACTGATCACAGATCACCATAACAAACAAAACAATAATGAAAAAGTTTGAAATACCGTGAGAACTACCAAAATGTGACAGAGACACAAAGTGAACACGTACTGTTTGGAAAAATGGTGCCAACATTTACTCTGAAGGGGATTGGTTCCAGGGTGCGCACAGATACCAAGATCCATGGATGTCCAAGTCCCGTACATAAAATAGTGTAGTATTTGCATATAACCTGTGTACATCTTCTGTATCTTTTAAATCCTTTCTAGATTCTTATAACACCTAATGAAATGTAAATACTCTTCAAATTGTTGATATACTATATTCCTTAGGGAATAATGACACAAAAAGTCTGCATGTTCAGTACAGACACAATATAAAAATATATATATTTTAAATCCCCAGTTGGTTAAATTAAATGCTACAGAACTCATGAATAAGGAGGGCTGACGGTATACGTTTTTTGAACAAAACAAAAGGAAACATTGGATATAGGAAGTTCTCCTTTAAAATAAACAACAACCGACTAAAGTAAATTCCATTTTAAAATGACTAGCATCAAGAAATTCTTCAGAAATCAAGTTAATATCTCCAGTTCAAAAAACACCAAAAACCATTTTTATGCTCTTTTTTAAAAAGTCAAATGATGACATTTATTCTATTTTATTGATTTAATAGGGCATCTCAGAGAATGGTAGAGCTGGAAGGTTTTTTTCATGTTAATCTCACTCTATTTCCGCTCTTTGTAGATGAGGAAACTGGGCAGGCTGATATATGCGTACTGGAGCAGGCATTGTGAACCTGTATATTGTGGTATCTATGAGACAGACACATTAAAAAAGGATTATGAAGCTGTAAACTCATTCTCTTTTCCTCTTTGAGATTATAATTTATAGGAAGAGGGAAGATGCCATGCTTATCTCCTAAGTCTTATTACTCAGGCTCTTTTCACTTTCATTTTCTGATATCATGGTTGTAAAAAATGCACAAGTGGTTTTAGAAAGCAAGTCACGAATTTTCTATGTGTCTAACTACCATCTCTCCCATCATAGGACAAACTGACAATCTGTGCGGAGTGTTACAGATTCCTCACTGCCACAATAACACATGGCTCTAAAAATGCCATACGGGTCTTCTTCCTGCTCCCCTTGTTGGGAACAAAACTGATACAGAAGGTTTGGGCTGTGATTCAAGAAAGTAGATAAACAAACGGAACTAACAGTTGGGAGTAGGATTAGAGAAAATGTTCTCCTGAGATTTCTATTGTTAGGAGAATGGATAAGACTGTTAACAATGAAGGAAAATAAAGCAATGCACACACACCATAAAGACAAAGTCTAAACATGCTGCCAGCAAATAGGGCAAGAGAAAAAATTGGATTCAGTGGGAAGAATAACATTATTTCCCCCCCCTTGAAAAGTATTGGCTCAGCTTGTATGTTTTAATTTTCTCTTTTAAAGTTATGTTAATTTCATTTACAGAGTAATTATTCATTCATGGCTTTCCCTAGGCATCTAGTTGTTTATGGAGTCACGTATTGTTCAGACACAATTTTTTCCTACTTTGGCCCATTTTGAGGCAGGTTAAATGAAGTGGGAAGTTGTCATTTGCTGGTGGGACTGATAAATCTGGGAGCCAAAAAAGATAATTTGAGCTCAGTGAACGTTTTCTGTAAGATCTCTTTTAGAGGATAGAGCAATTGTTGATTCCTGATTTCTTTGAATATTGACTACAAATTAGTCCATTAAAATATGTGGTCAAATACAGAAAAAAAAAAAAACAGGCAAATCAGCTATTGGAAATCTTATAAACATCAATTCTAGAAACTGCTCAATTGACATGTAAACTATGCTTAGGAAAAGATGAAGTTCTGACCCATGGAAGGCCTTTGTTTCTCATTCTAAAAATATGATGTTGAATTAGATTATCTAAAAGGTCTTTTTCACATCTAAATTTTAGATATTTTTAATTAAAACTTGTATTGTTGACTACCACTAGGGTAAAAGAAATAATTTGAACAGTTAAACTCATGACAGGATTTGACATCTGCCTTACTGATTGGACCAAAACAGCTAAATTTATAATCTATAATACTGCATTTCAGATTAAAGCACTTTATTTTCAATTTAACCTAGTAGTTCACATGCTGTTTTAAATTAACATTTGCATATCAATATTCATGAGATATCTTTATCTTCTCCCCCCAAAAAAGAGCAATTCCACCAATTATCAGTTAAGATATAATTTAAAACAATTGGAAAATATGCATAGTCTGATTATTCAGTGAAATACTCTATATAAAGTCATAAATTTATATCAAAATGCCTAATATTTTAACAACATTTGATTTTAAACATCAGAGTAACATATTTATAAAACAATTTAGAAGAAGTTAAAGACGTTTGAACCCTAATTTATAGTCTAGGTCTCTGATTCTTAAAGCTCTCTGAAACCACGAAAGATTCAGCAGAAAATTGCCCAGAATTTTAACTTCCAGCCTTGTAAAACCAAGCAACATCTTTTCCTTCCACCTTCTCATAGTTTCTGAAAGGAAAAAGAAGGTTTCCAGATTTCCGGCAGTGGAAGAACACCAACAAAAGGACAGAGGTTGGCAATGGTAAATTGAAGCAGGAAGCCAAATATTTACCCTTTTGACTGGGACACTTTGTCACAGGGCTGAATAAAGTAAATTGGCATTAGGCTCTGAGAAGAGAATCTTTGTTTTAAGAAACATAGACAGAAAGAAAACTTGCTGGTAGTAAAATATATACAGTAGGTTAGTAACTTAATAGATTATGGATCATGTGTATGCATGTGTCTGTGACTTTTCTTCTCTTGAAAATATGGCAACTTGTACTTTTGAACTGAAAAGGAATCCTGTGTTATTAATACCTAATGAAGTATTTTAATTCTGAAACTGACAGAGGTAAGAGGAGAGTTAAGGTTTAAACAGTGAAGATTTCAGGCTTTTAGGGATTTTATCCAGATCCCTCACCTTTCTACAATGTAGCTTTCAAGTGTGAATATAATTAACACTTCTTCAAAATAATTTTCTTACTGTTGCCTAAATTATCATCCATTTGCTACTTGAGTCTGAAACATTATTCCTTGATCTCCTAATTGTCTTACCCTTTTTGTTATTTTTCTTCACATCAAGGAGGAAGTTGGTTCATTTGTACAGACTACTCCTTTCTTGTCAGAGTGACATCTCATTGGCATTTTTTGATGTATTTTCCTCAGTAAAATTGTTAAATTTATCTATCTTATTTTATTATACAGCTATCATCTGCTTTAATTTAACATGATAAAAACATGCCTCTCTCACCTTTAAAAATATTATTTATTAATCCAAGCACCTCACACATTTTTTATCAGTCAATACGTGAGGCACCTGAATTAATTCTAATGGGCTAAGGTGTAAATCCTTTTGAAAATTAGCATCTACTTCATAGCTAAATGTAAGGTAATGTGGTTCATAATAAGCCCTTGAACACTTCTGAAAAGGAAAATGTGCAGCTTGGAATTTTAATTTAATAGTCTTTAGTAATAAATGCACTCCCCTTCCAGTTCCCGTCTCCATCTATTCTTTCCACTTTTGGGAAGGAGGAAGTGTTATTCCCGGTCTAAACATGAATATTGACAAAAGGTGCCTTCAGACTCCTTATCCTGCCAGATATTTACTGTTTTCCTTACTTATTACACCCTGAGGCAGACACCCAACATAAAAATACTCTGTTCTCTCTCTTCTGTTTGTCTTTAAAAAGCCACTAATAATTGCATTTTCATAAAGAGTAAACAACTGGCAAAAGCTTAAATGTTTACTTCTTGAATAGGGCATTTCATTTTGTAGAGAAAAACCTTTCAAAATTTTTGAGTAGGTATCTAATGTTGAATTCTTATCCATTAGTCTTTCAGTAAAGGAAGTCAAACCATTGCCCCTGAAACTTGTGATAAATTCTGTAACATTCATAATAAATAGCATCATAATTCATGAAAATTTACATAAATATGTAGTACTACCTAAAAAAAGACAAAACTAAATTTAAACAATTTGTGACTCTAGATCTTCAATTAACTGCCACTGACAGCTTACCTTCTTTTAAACTTTTGTATTGTCCTAATTTCAGTCTTTAAAAATTTCTGCTTGTTATTCAGTTACTTCCTCAGATAAGCCTTTCCTGATTTGAGAGACTGGATCCAAACTCACGCAGTATACCTATAGTACCTTGTAAGTGTTCTTCATGGTGTCTATTAGAATAGAAATTTTATATTTCTTTGTGTGTTATTCCTATAATGTCCTTTTTATTCACTTTTTTGTTTAGGAATGTTTATTTCACCTTCATTTTGAAGTTATTTTCACTAGTATGATTCTTGGTTTAATTCACCTTCATTTTTGAAATTACTTTTGTTGCTATAGAATTCAAGGTTGGCTGTGATTTTCTTCCAGTACATTAAAGATGGCATCTCTATTATCTTGCTACATTCATTATTTTTGTTGAGAAGTTACATGTTAATTTTATTGTTGGCAGTTTGTTACTAATGTATCTTTTAAATGGTACTGTTAAGATCGGCTACTTGTCTTACCTTATCCCTGTCCCCCAATTTCATGCTTCACAGTATCATTGAAAACTAACAGCTCATAAGTGCAGTAAAAACTAGCAGGCTGGTAGCCCCTGGAAGGACCAGAACAGATTTGGAACTTTTTGAAAGCCTCATTTTGTCATTATTTGACCTGTCTGGTGGGTCATCCCCACTTAAAGGATGTCTTTATTTTCCCTTACTTGAAGCATCCCCAACCCCTAACCCCCTCCCTCGACAAGTGCAAGAGCCTTGTGCCTGGCAATGTTTGTCAAAAACAATTACAGGTTATCATTTAACTTTATGGCTGCCAGAGGCAATAAAAACAGTGCATAAAAACAATAGACTAACTGCAAAGCTTAAAAGGAAAAACTAGAAAATGAAATAATCCTAGAGTCTTTGTAAACTTCTGACATATCTCTGAGAATCGAGAAGGCCAGATGCATGCCTAGAGCTCTGTATATGCCCTAGGTTATGCACATGTTTAGGAAAGAACTGAGAAGTCCATACATCATCACATCAGGCTAACCTTGACACTCTGTATAAACAGGAAATCAAAGCTAAGACTAAATTCTCAATTGTCTGGTGAGTGTTGAAAGTAAGCCTTCAGCAGAAACTAGGAGTCTTATTGATTCCAGACATTTAAGAATCTCTGTCCACTCATTATGTGACAACCAAGATAACTGAGCAGAGACTTCAAGAACCACAAAAGATAAAGAATACAGCCTATACAGAATTAGTTTAGAAAAATTCCTAAATAAATAATCAACGATAAATAGCAATAAGCTTGTGAAGGTTTGGAGAGTCTGATTTTAGAAGTCACCATATTATATTACTTTAAATGCCTAGTTTTTAACAAAAAAAAAAATCAATGTATGTAAAATAAAAAAGTATAGTGCATACAAAGGGAAAAAAACAATTAACAGAAAATATTTCCAAGCAAACCCAGACATTGGACTAACAGACAAATAATTTAAATCAAGTATTTTAAATATGTTTCAAGAACTAAAGGAAATCACATCTAAAAAACTAAAGCAATGTATGAGAGCAATGTCTCACTCCCACTGAGTACAGAATATCAATACAGTAATACAGAGATATAAATTATTTTAAAAGGAAACAAATTCAACTACCTAAGTTGAAAAGTAAAATAACAAAATATATCTCAGGGGTTAAAAAGTACATTTGATCAGTCAAAAGATGAAATTAGCATGTGTAAAAACAAGTTTATTGAGATTATCCAGTATAAGTAACATCTAGAAAGAAGATTGAAGAAAAAGAACAGTGCCTCAGCAACCTAGGACATCCTAAAGCATACCAACATATGTAATCTGGGAGTTCCAGGAAGAGAAGAGAGAAAGAAAAAGGGGCAGAAAGAATTTTTGAAGAAGTAATTAACCTAAATTCTCCACATTTGATTAAAAAAAAAATACTACACATCTAAGAAACTCAACCAAATCTTAACAGGATAAACTAAAAAAGATGTACACTAGCCACATCATAATTGTCAAAAGCCAAAGGCAAAGTATTGAAGGTAGAAAGAAATAAGTGACTCATCATGTAAAGGAAACTTTAATAAAGATTAACAACTGATATCTAATCTAAACTATGGAGTACAGGAGGCAGTGGGATCACATATTTAAAATGCTGAAAGTAAAAAATAGTCAACATAGAATTCTATAGTCAGCAAAAACATCTTCCAAAATAAAGGAGACGTTAAGACGTTTCCAAACGAACAAAACAAAAACACAATCTGAGGAATTATGTCACTAGTATACCTACCCTAAAGAAAATAATAGCAGGAGTTCTGCAGACTGAAAGGCACGAGACAATAACACAGTTTCACATGAAAAAATAAAAAATACCACTAAGGGCAATAACATATAAATATTCAAGAAAATATAAATATGTATATTTTTGTTTTTAACTCTTCTCTCCTCTCTGATATAAAAGACAACTGCATAGAGCAATAATTACAAATCTATGTTGATGGGCACATGACATATATATAATTTGCATGACAATAACAGTGCAAAGTGGGGGAAGCAGCAAAGCTTTTCTATGTTATTTAAATTAAGGTGCTATTCATCTGAACTAAAATAAAGATATTAATTGTAATACCCTAAACAACCACTAAGAGAACAAATTTAAAAATAGCAAAAGTAATGACAAGGGAATTCAAGTGTCACACAAGAAAATATTTAACACAAAAGAAGGCAGCAATCAAAGAATAGAGAAATGAAAACATACAACTATAAAACAAATATCAAAGTGGCAGACCTGAATTCTACTTTATCTGTAATTACGTTTATATATAAATTAAACACTCCAATTAAAAGGCAGAGATTGGCAGAATTTATAAAAATAACATAACCATATGCTGTCTGTAAGAAACAGACTTTAGATTCAAAGACACAAATACTTTGGTAGTCAAAAGACAGAAAAAAATATAAGGAGACCAACAAGGAGTGGGAGTGGCTATAATAATAACAGAAAAAATAAGTTTTAAGACAAAATTTGTTACTAAAGACAAAGACATTTTATAATGATATGGGTCTCTCTAGTGGATCTGTTCGCAATTTATTAACAGGAAATTACAAGTTTAAGTATATATGCCTGCCTTTCGCAACAGAGACCTAAAATACATGAAGCCAAAATATAAAGATCGAAGGGTGCAATAGAAAATTCAACAATACTGGTTTGAAACTGCAAAGCCCCACATTCAGTAATGGCTAGAAAAACTAGAGAGAATATCATAAAGGAGAACACTTAGGCAACACTATAAACCAACTAGATGTAACAGACATCTATGGAATAGTTCACCCATCAACTGCAGAATACATGTTCTTCTAAAGTGTACATGGGACATTTACGGGATGGACCATATGATATAGGCCATAAAACAAGTTTTAGTAAGTTTAAATGGACTGAAATCATACAAAGTTTGTTCTCTGACCACAATGGAATGAATTAGAAATCAACAACAGAAGTAAATTTATGGAAGTCATACAAATATGTGGAAATTAAACAACACATTCCTAAAACAATGTGTCAAGGATAAAATAACAAGAGGAGTTAGAAAATTTATTAAAATGAATCAAAACAAAAACTCTACTATCTGAACCACCAGTGGATATGCTTCTAGTATTTATATTTTTCTGTTATCAAACACATTTACTAGCTGTTTTGAATGTCAGTTAATTTTTTGTTATAGGCCCTAGCTACTTTAGAAAAAATAGTTTGGCTAGGCTCAGTGGCTCATGCCTGTAATCCCAGCACTTTGGGAGGCCAAGGTGGGCGGATTGCCTGAGGTCAAGAGTTCGAGACCAGCCTGGCCAACGTGATGAAACCCCGTCTCTACTAAAAATACAAAAATACATGCCTGGTGGCAGGCACCTGCATTCCAATTACTCAGGAGGCTGAGGCAGGAGAATAGCTTGAACCCTGGAGGCGGAGGTTGCAGTGAGCTGAGATGGCACCATTGCACTCCAGCCTAGGCGACAAGAGTGAGACTCCATCGCCAAAAAAAAAAAAAAAAAAAAAAAAGAATAATTTGAAGCTGCTGACGATGTCATCTACCCCCAGAGAGACTTTTCTTTTTTCTCTATTTAGCAGATAAGGTGAGAAGCTGATGATCTCAATTCAATCAGGAACTAAGCTGGTTTGGGTCTACACTGCAGTTTCAGTAAGACTCAGTTTATTTCAGTTTTGATTTTGTTTAGGAATTAGCCCTCCTGTGATTTTATTTGAGAGCTTGACTAGTATGTGTCTCTTCAGTCCTAAAAGCCTGTGGAAAAAGGTTTTTTTCTTTCTTCAGAAGTTCCTAGCTCATCTCTTTCTGGTCATAATTTCTGCCAAATAAAGCTTCAAAATCAAATAAGGGAAAGACAGGCAGTATGCTTGAGACAGACCCCTTCTCTCTAGTGGGCCTGTTTTGTAAGCACTGTGGGGAAGCACAGGCTTCCACTTTGTCTTTTAGAAGCTTTTAATAAATATACAGCCTAGTTTCTCAGACTTCTGCACAGCCCAAACTCAGCTAATTGTCTCTGGAGGAAACTGGTTTTGAATTTGAGACTACTGACATTTTTAATTTATTCAATCACCATGTACTCAGTAGAATTTTGTTGGTTTCCTTTCCAGAAAACCCACAAGGATCAACAAAGATTCTTTGCCTAGGATTAGTCTGATCTTCATTCTGTTCATACCCATAATCAGCAAATGTCCCCAAGAAGAAAAATCCTGTCTTTAGGATTTTAGTTCATATAGTCCTCCTTGCTTCTATGGCTCTCTAATGCTTTTTTTTTTTTTTTTTTTTTTTTTTTGAGATGGAGTCTCGCTCTGTCACCCAGGCTGGAGTGCAGTGGTGCGATCTCCCCTCACTGCAACCTCTGTGTCTCGGGTTCACGCCATTCTCCTGCCTCAGCCTCCTGAGTAGCTGGGACTACAGGTGCCCCACCACCACACCTGGCTAATTTTTTCATATTTTTAGCAGAGACAGGGTTTCACCATGTTAGCCAGGGTGGTCTCGATCTCCTGACCTCAAGATTCCCCCACCTTGGCCTCCCAAAGTGCTGGGATTACAGGCATGAGCCACCACCCCGGCCCTCTCTAATGCTTTTTAAAGTATGATTTTTAAAATTGTATCCAACAGTAGTATTGGACTTCCATGAACTTTAGGAAAGTGAAAGTTGCATTTACTGTGTTTTAGGAGCATTGCTTTCCATGTCAAGCACAATGTTTCAGAAGAAAAAAAGTGTGAGAAAGACGTAGCTACCCAATGAGAATGACAAGAGATACGTATGGTCAGATACGATAATAATTATCATGAAGTTAGTATTAGATAATGCAAGTAGTCTTATAGATCTCGGGAATGCTAGAACCCTACAGCTTTCTAAACAAAACCTAATTCAACCTGTCCATTTTATAGGTGAAAAATACAGAGACCAAGAGGAAAGTTGACCTATTGTACCCTATTTCCTTTAGGTTTTCTTCAGCTACAATTTTTTGGACATTGTTTATTCCACTTCCACATGGAATCCCCAGCAAAATCAGCTACCCTACTTAATTTAAGAAGAAGCCCCTTTGAATATTTACGTACTAATTAATCCTTCGATCTAGCTATAAAATATATTTGCTTTTGTACTTTACTTGAATTTTTAATGCAGTGACCATCTTCAGCAGAGCAAAACCATGAGCACAGTCTAATGAGCACTGATAAATATTACATTTCCTTACACTGAACAAATTCTTGCTCCCTGCTGTTTCCGTAATAGCTTAAATTAGCAGGCCATGATTGCTGGAGTTTCATTGCTCTTCATCAGAGAAGTGGCTGTGATTGTCTTTTTTCCACACTGCATCCATTCATCACAGAGACTCTGAGCTGTAAATATAAATCATTTCTATTACTAATGACACAGCCTGTTTTATATTAAATATCTTCTATTCTAGTGATGTATCTTAAAGTTTTTTTTACTGATATCATTTGTTAGGCTATTATGTAATATGACAGTCTCTATAATATACTATTTACATCCGTATTTCATTCTCACAACTGATTTTTGGGTTACATATTGTCATGTTAATTTTGCAGATAGGGAATAAAAGGTCATAGAAACTTGATCTGCTAAAAAAAAGTGGCAGAACAAAAATTTTAGTCCAGTTCTGTCTCTGAAGCCCACATTCTTTCCACTTCTGCAGGTTGTCCTCTTCCTATTCAGGTCTCAAGACATTCTTTTCTGTGCAGGTCTTGCAAATTCTTTACAATAAAAAAAGCCAATTCTAGAGTATACAATTTACTCAACACCTATGATTTTAAGATATAACAACTACTCCATGGGAAATTGTTGGTACAATCCAGATCTGGGTTGCCACCAGACAGTTACTATATGAGGAAGGGGGTTAATGCTTTAAAAAGGATTGATATTTATATGGGTACAAAAAAATTAAAGTAATTACACTAAATCCTTCAAAAATTTCTCCATAGCTGGGCACGGTAGTACATGCCTGTAGTCCCAGCTACTAGAGGGGCTGAGGTGGGTGGCTGTTAGTTAATTTGCCTTTGCTCTAAAGGAATACCTGAAATTGGGTAATTTATAAAGAAAAGAGTTTTATTTGACGCACAGTTCTATGGACTATACAAGAAGCATGGCACCAAGATCTGCTTCTGGTGAGGCCTCAGGAAGCTTGGAATTGTACCAGAGAGCAAAGGAGGAGCCAGTGTGTCACATAGCAAGAGACAGAGCAAGACGGAGAGGAGGAAGTGCCACATTCCTTTAAACAACCAGCTCTCAAGTGAACTAACATAGCTAGAACTCACTCGTTACCATGGGATAGGCACCAAGTCGTTTATGAGGGATCAGCACCCATGACCCAAACACGTCCCACTAGGCCCACCGCCCCACCTCCAGCATTGGAGGTCACATTTCACCATGAAATGTGGAGGGAATATACATCCAAACCATATCAGGAAGGATCACTTGAGCCAAGGAGTTTGAGGCTGTAGTGAGATATGAGTGCACCACTGCACACCAGTCTGGGTAACAAAGAGAGGGAGAGCACCTTTCTAAAAATAAAATAAAATTAAAATAAAATAAAATAAAATAAAAATAAAAATAAAATATTCTCCAAATTTTATTATGAAAAATTTTAATTATACAGATAAGCTAAAAGGATAGATTAATAAAAATTCATATACCAACTAGCTAGACTTTACAGTTATTTTGCCATATTGCTTTTATATATCTTCCTAGCTATAATTTAGATGTATGCCTTTTTCCTGAACCATTGAAATTAAGTCACAATCTGTCTTAGTCTGTGCTTCTGTAACAAACTATTAAAGACTGGGTAATTTATAAAGAACAGAAATACTCTTCTCAGGCTTCTAAAGGCTGAGAAGTCCAAGATCAAGGCACCAACAGATTTGGTGTCTGATAAGAGCTGCTGTCTGCTTCCAACATGACGTTATTTGTTGCATCCTCACACGGAGGAAGACAGAAAGGAAAAGGGGCCTAGCTAGTTCCTCCAACCCTTTTACACAGCACTAATCCTGTCTATGAGAGTGGAGCCCTCATGGCCTAATCACCTCCTAAAGTTTCCACTTTTTTTTTTTTTTTTTTTTTTTGGGGTGGGGCCTTGTCTCTTCACCCGGGCGGGGTGGCGGGGGGTCGGCTCACTGCAACCTCCGCCTCCCGGGTTCAAGTGATTCTCCTGCCTCAGCCTTCCGAGTAGCTGGGACTATAGGCACGTGCCACCACGCCCAGCTAATTTTTGTATTTTTAGTAGACATGGGGTTTCACCCTGTTGGCCACGCTGGTCTCGAACTCCTGATGTCGTGATCCGCCCGCCTCAGCCTCCCAAAGTGCTGGGATTACAGGCGTGAGCCACCGCGCCCTGCCAGTTTCCACTTCTTAATACTGCTTCATGTAGATCAAGTTTCAACATAAATGTTGGAGAGGAGAAAACATTCAAACCACAGCACAATCATAATAGACATTCACTCCTAAATACTTCGGCATGTATCACTTAAAATTTAGTTTTCTGTATAAACATAACTTCATTATTATACCAAGATTAGCAATATTACTTAAAAATTACTCATATTATCTAAAATTCAGTCCATATTCAAAATTCCAAAATGTCCCTAACAGGTATTCATGTTTACTTTTTTAAATAAAGATATGTATTTTTTTGGCTCTTTAGGTTATATCAGTTTTGGGCCAGGCACAGTGGCTCACACCTGTAGTCCTAGCACTTTGAGAGGCCGGGGTGGGTGGATTACCTGATGTCAGGAGTTCGAGACCAGCCTGGCCAACATGGTGAAACCCCGTCTCTGCTAAAAATACAAAAATTAGCCAGGTGTGGTGGTGGGCGACTGTAATCCCAGCTACTCGGGAGACTGAGGCAAGAGAATAACTTGAAGCTGGAGGATGGAGGTTACAGTGAGCCGAGATTGTGCCGCTTCACTCTAGTCTGGGCAGCAGAGCAAAACTCTGTCTTAAAAGAAAAAAAACAAACAGAAAAAGCTTATATCAGTTTTGGCTCTTTTAATCTCCACAATCTTCCTACCTATCCATCTTTTTTGTTGTTATTCCTCAAGACATTGACTTTTAAAAGATACTAGAGCAGTTATTTTATAAAATGCCCTACATCTGAGATATTCTGATTGTCTACTGTATCTCTGAACCTGTGTCTTTATCTCCTTTAATCCCTGTAGACTGGTGTTTAGGTTTAAAGACTGAATAGATTCAGGTTAACTATTTCTGTCAAACATCCTTCCTGGGTATTGCTGTCTACTTCAGACTGCATCTTATTGGGCTGTATAGAATGTTAGGTTGCCCCACAATTAGTGACAAAAAGGTTCATCACTTGGTTCAGGGAGCAATCATCAGAAGGGTACAAGTCCTTTTCCCTTTTTAATAAGTTTTTTGACTTATATTTGGCAACTAAGGGATTTAACATCCGTTAATGACCCTTAGGCAAAAATTTTGTTGGGAGTTGTAAAAAGTGATCTTCTAACTCCAACTTCTATAGTTTAAAGGGTAATAAACTATCAAATTTCTTCAAAAGACAGCAGGTGAAGTCTTATTTTTGTCCATTAATCATAAATTTTGTTAGTAAGGTAAGAAAAATTCATTCACAGTTAACTTTCTTTATGTGATAGTTATCTCCAGTGTGGCAAATGAATTTATCTTTTTTTTCCTTCTGTTCTTTTTTCTCTTCACCACCGTGAGCTAAAGGATTTTTATTTAGTTCATGTACTACAATGTTTCCTAATCTCACTTTCCCTGAATTCAAACTGGACTAAGACATTTCTCCAAGAAGCCCTAGTTTGTTTTCATTATGTATGATATGTAGAAAGCAAGATCTGGGCACTAGAGGTGCTCGTTGAAACTGATGTGTCATTGTTTCTGGGCTCTTTCAGTTGACAGAGGGGGGAAAAAAATTACTTCTATCTCTGTTGATCTCTGTCTCTGTCTATATATAGTAAATATCATTAATTTCTATTGATTGCCCATTTAATTTTTAAATGGAATAATCTGATGAGAAAAGTTTTAACATTTGGTAAGATCTAATGTAAGGGTTTGCTTTCTGTGTCCTGCCTAAAAAACGACTACTTCCAAATCATGCAGACATTCTAGAATGGATTCTTCTAATAGCGTTATGTTTTCAGTTTTTATGTTTGCGTCTATAAGTCCATGCCTAACTAATTAGCTTTTGTATAATATGAAGTGAGAATTGAGGTTTATTTTCTTACAGATACAGTTGTTCTAGGACAATTGTTGAATAGACATTTTTCTCCATTCTAATACTTTGGCATTTTTGTCAAAAAGTCAAATTACAGAGAGATTCTATTTTTGAATTTTCTCTTCTGTATCATTGATATATTTGTTAAACTTTATACCAGTGTGTTAGTGCTTTCTCACATTGCTATAAAGAACTACCTGAGACCGGGTAATTTATGAAAAAAATAGGCTTCATTGGCTTACAGTTCTGCAGGCTATACAGGAAGCATGATTAGGAGGCCTCAGGAAAGTTACAATCATGGCGAAAGGTGAAGGGGAAGCAAGTATGTCTTCACATGTCAGAGGAGGAGAGAGAGAGAGCGACGGGGGAAATGTTGCACACTCTCAACCAGATCTCATGAGAACTCTATCATGAGAAGAGCAAGGGGGAAGTTGGCTCCCATGATTCAATCACCTCCCATCAGGCCCCTCCCCGACACATGGGGATTACAGTTTGACGTGAGATTTGGGTGGGGACACAGAGCCGAACTTCCTCAACCAATATTACATAGTGTTGATTACTTAGCTGTTCAGGAAGTCCCAAAGTCTGATAGTGCAAATCTTTGTTTTTCTTTTTAAGATTACTTCAAATAGTCTAGGTGTTTTGCATTTGCATGTAAACTTTCACATCTTGACAATATTGAGTTCTCCAATCTATAAAAGTACTACGTCTTTTAATTTAGGTATTCTTTAGTGTGTCTCAGGAAGGTTTTGCTGCTTCCATTGCAAAGATCTTGCATGCTTTTTGTGAATTTTCTTCCTAATTTATTTATTGGTATTGTAAACTGCATATTTTAAATTTTTATTTTCAAACTGTTGCTGCTTGTACATAAAAAATGCATTTGAGCTTGTATATTAAACTTATATCCTGAAATCTTCCTAAAAGCATGTGCTAGCTAATTCCCATAATTATTTTATATTAATAGATTCCCTAGGATTCACTATATAAACAATGAAATCATAGACAAATAGAAACATTGTTACATCTTCCTTCCTAAACTGATGCCTTTTATTTATTTATCTTGTTTTAATTCACTGGCTATCATTTTTTTTAAATGATAAATCAAAATAATCAGGGTGGAAATTCTTACCTTGTTTCTGATCTTAAAGAGAAAACTGTATGACATTAACTCTAAGTACTCTTCTACATTTATGAGATACATTCGAGGATAAAATTTTTAAATGGCTTTTTGGTCATATTTCTTCTTAAATACTTAAGAAAATTTACCAGTTAAATCAAACGGTCCTGTAATTTTCTTCATGTAATTTTTCTAGTTGTGCCTTTTCAGAAATTTGTTTCTATAATATTTCTTGTCAAATTATTGGCATAAAATTTCATACTACCCGCCTTAGTATCTGAAGGATTTGGAATAAGAACACCTTTTTCAGCCCTGATAATCATAATCGTGTTCTATCTTTTTCTCTATCATTTTGGAGGTTTGTAAATGGTGTTAATCTTTTTAAATAAACAAATTTTGGCTTTCTCAATGTTTATAGTTTGTCTGTTTTATGTCTCATGGATTTCTACTTTTAGCTTTCTCCATACTGTACATTTATTTTGCTGTTCTCTTTCTAGCTTCTTAAGGTAGAGCCTTTGGTAATTTTTTCTAGACCTCTCATTTCTAATAAAAGCATTTAAAGATACTTTCCCTAGCACTATTTTAAGTGATTCTCCGACGTTTCGATATTCTATATTTCCATTATTATTCAGTTAAAAATGTTGCTCAGGTCCCTTGAAAATTACTCTATAACTTTCATATTATTTAGAAATTGATTTAGAAACTAATTTCTAAATATATTTATTTTTTATTTCTAATTTAATTCTATTTTGAACTTGATATACTCTCTGTGAATTTTTTAATAGCTTTAGTGAGGTATAACTCAATTTCAGTAAACTACATGTATTTTTAAATTTTTTTAAATATTACTTGGTTAAGTATCCATTCAACTGTTTGTTGTCCATGTTTTATTGGTTGGTTGTTTTCGTATTCTTGAGTTTTGAGAGTTCCTTATATAATCTGAATGTGATTCCTTTATCAGATACAAGATGCAAATATTTCCTCCTAATCCTGTTTCTCTCCGAGAACAAAAGTTGCAAAAATTGTTGCTGATGGGTCTTTGTGGGTGTTTTGGTAATTTTGATAAAATTGAATTAATCAATTGCTTTTTTTTGTTGTTGAATTGTGCTTGGTGTCTTATTTGGGTTACATTTACCTAAAAAGGTCACAAAGTTTTTTTCCCAAGTTTTCTCTATTTATATTATATGTTACATATAATATCATAAACATATAACATTATATTCTAGAAGTTTTATAGTTTCAGGTTTTATATCATATCATCAATTTTACTACATTTCATGTTAAGCTAATTTTTGTATTTGGTGCAAAATACAAATTACAGTTCAAAGTTTTGCACATAGATATCCAGTTGCCCTAGCACGATTTTTTTAATAGACCATACTTTTTCTCTCTTTCGTCTTTGATGGGAATGAAGATATATTAGATATCAATATAGGTAGATAGATAGATAGATGGCTATGTGGTTTATTTCTGGACTCTATTCTGTTTCATTGATCAGTTTGTATTTCTTGATACCAATACCACAAGGCCTTGGTTGCTATAGCTTTAAAATAACTCTCGAAATTAGGTAGTAACAGTCCTTCAATTTTTTTGACGTTTTTCAGAGTTGTTTTGAGTATTCAGAGTCTTATGCTATTATACATGGATTATAAAATTAGATTTTAATATCTTTGGTTTTTTTCTTTTTTTTTTTTTTTGACGCAGAGTCTCACTCTGTCACCCAGGCTGGAGTGCAATGGCGCTATCTCGGCTCACTGCAAGCTCCGCCTGCCAGATTCACGCCATTCTCCTGCCTCAGCCTCCCGAGTAGCTGGGACTACAGCCACCCGCCACCGCGCCTGGCTAATTTTTTTTGTATTTTTAGTAGAGACGGGGTTTCACCGTGTTAGCCAGGATGGTCTCGATCTCCTGACCTCGTGATCCGCCGCCCGCCTCAGCCTCCCAAAGTGCTGGGATTACAGGCGTGAGCCACCACATCCGGCCTAGATTTTAATTTCTAAAACGAAAACACTCCTGAGATATTTATCATGATTTATTAGATCAGAAGGACCATTTAGGGGGAATTAAGGGCTTAATATTAAATATTCTAACCCATGAACATAGTATATCCCTCAACTTAGATCTATATTAATTTGTCTCTGCAATGTGTTTTGTAGTTTTCAGTTTATAAATCTTGCATATCTTATATCAGATTTGTGCCGAGGTATTTCATGATTATGACTTTTTTTTAATTTCAGTTTTTGATTGCTCCTTGGTAGTATGAAGAAACTGTTTTTTGCATATTTTCTTAAATTTTGCAACTGTGATGAATTTATTAGAGCTTACAGTTTTTTGGTAGACTCCGTGGAAATTTCTTCATGTACAACCATGCTACTTGGGAATAACAATAATTTTGGTTGTTTTGTTCCAACATGATTGCCTTTTATTTATTTTTATTGCTTTATTGCAGTGACTAGAACTAGCAGTACAATTTTTTATTTATTTATTTTTTTTGAGATGGTGTCTCGCTCTGTCACCCAAGCTGGACTGCAGTGGTGTGATGTCTGTTCACTGCAAGCTCTGCTTCCCAGTTTTACACCATTCTGCCTCAGCTCCCCGAGTAGCTGGGACTACAGGCATCCGCCACCACGCCTGGCTCATTTTTTTTTTTTTTTTTGTATTTTTAGTAGAGACGGGGTTTCACCGTGTTAGCCAGGGTGGTCTGGATCTCCTGACCTCGTGATCCGCCCACCTCGGCCTCCCAAAGAGCTGGGATTACAGGCGTGAGCCACCGAGGCCGGCCGGCAGTACAATGTTGAATAAAAGTGGTGAGACCACATATCCTTGTCATGTCGTGATGTTAAAGATAAAACATTTAACATTTTATCATTAAATATAATGATAAGCTGTAGGTTTTTCTTAAATAACTTGTACCAATTTGAAGATGTTCTCTTATATTTATAGTTTGCTAAGAGTTTTTTACAAAGGATGGATGTTGAATTTTGTAACATGCCTTACCCTTATCTATTGAGGCAACTGTGCTGTTTCTCTCATTATTTTTAATATGGTAATTTCATTGCCGATATTCAAATGTTGAACAATCCTTTCATTTCTGAGATAGACTACATTTGGTCCTGAAATATTACCTTTTTGCACGTTCTTAAATTTGCTACCATTTTGCTAAGAAAGTTTGCATCTTGTTTATGTGAGATAAAGTTTTATATTTTTTTCTCTTTTATTTTGGTTTTGGTATCAGGATAATGTTAATCTTATAAAATTATTTGAACAGTATTCTTTTTTCAATTGATTTATCTATATATTCCCAATTAATTATTGATTAATTGATGAAGTAATTTAAGGAATAAATCTGAGTCTAATTCTACCCTGACACCATCTTCATACATTCTATTTGTTATTCACTTGTTTGTTTATTCTGAAAGATTAATTAAATACTTACAGTGTCCCAGGTACTGTGCCAGAGTCTGGGGACATAGTTATTTTAAAATACTATTATTTCTTCTTCTTGTATGAGACTTGGAGTTACATGATTCCTTGGCCTTTGCATCTTCATGGTGACTGATGACTTCTTTTCCTCATAAGAATGTGTCAGAATATGGATCTTACACAAAAGTCTCCAGTCTAAAAATGATTGCAGTCTCCATGGAATAGGACCACAGAAAAATTAAAAATCCTCCCTATTCCTAGCAACCAATCATTATGCCTTATCCTACAGAAAAGCATATGAGCAGTTTTGCAAAATGTTAATTTTTAAAGTGTGTGGTTAAAGCACTATGAGCTGAAATATTGGTAAAGCACCAATATTTTGGAAAAATTGTAGGGTTTTTAAAAAATTGCTGATCTCTTTGATACAATTTTTCTGTTCTATGTAATTATTGTTTTTTGTTTGTTTGTTTGTTTTGTTTTTTTGAGAGAGAGTTTCACTCTTGTGTGCAATGAATGCACTCTTGGAGTGCAATGGTGCGATCTCGGCCCACCGCAAACTCTGCCTCCCGGATTCAAGCGATTCTCCTGCCTCAGCTTCCCGAGTAGCTGGGATTACAGGCATGTGCCAGCAGCCCAGCTAATTTTGTATTTTTAGTAGAGACGGTGTTTCTCCATGTTGGTTAGTGTGGTCTCGAACTCCCGACGTCAGGGGATCTGCCTGCCTCGGCCTCCCAAAGTGCTGGGATTACAGGCGTGAGCCACTGCGCCCGGCCGTAATTATTGTGTTCTAAGAGTATTATACTACTAACATTGAAAGCAAAGACTTTATTTAAAAACTCTCTGTAATGAGGAATGCCGCCATATGATACATAGGCATATCATTGTCATTGAATCAGTAGGTTATACCCCAGGTCTCAGTTCATTTTTGAAATATCATTTGATGGCATCATGATGTTCTTGTCATAATCCTTAAAACATCATACTGTCTAATTAAAGAAAAAAATTAAAACTTTTTTTCAACTTTCAACAGCATCAGCGTTAACTAGGTGGTCCATAAACCAACTACTTTTCTATGTAATTTGCTGATTTCTGTATTTGAAACCAATAAGGAAAAAAAATCAATATTAAGCACAATAACTCAATTTATTTCATTGAAAACAGGTCTTTGTTTCAAAGCTTCTCTTGCCTTATGATGTGGCACATGATAGTATAACAATTCAAAATTGCCATCAGAGACGCAAGAAAATCAGAGGTCATTGGTGAAAATGGCTTTAGAATTTTATATTATGAAAAACCTAAGACAATTTTTAAGAGTGTGCCTGTGTGTATATGTGTTATTTTAAAATATCCTCACTTGGAATGTATGAACAATTAATGCTACAAGTAGTCAGTCCATGGATTTATCATTGAAGCCTCTTCAATCTGAGGATGAGCAGCCATGTAGCATGCCTGGATAATGTGAATCTCTAATGAAAATTTCTGACTGTTATAATTGTTCTCTAAATTTCCATTTGGTGACAACCTTTGTGAGATAATTACACATCATCAAAGTTCTAATGAACTACCAGACACTTAATGCCTGGACACGAGGCAAAGCAGCTAAGAAACGTGTCACAGGCAGTTTCGCAGCAACTAACATACAGAAATGTAGGCTTCATTAACAATGTTCAGAAAGACAGATGAGTCTCCATCTTGCCTAACCCAGTGGTTAATTTATTGACCGACTTTAACAGTGACGTCCCTTTGGAGGGATTTTAATAGTTTCGAAGTTGCTTGCTGAGGTTTTAATAGACATTTGCCTCACTGAGCTCAATAAATATGGAGTGCAGTTTGAAATCTTGCAACCTAAAATGTAAGCAACTGACTGAATGAGGTTAGAAAGGATTTATATTTCTTCTAAATATACTTCTGAGCTGGTCCAAGTGAAAAAGATTTCCAAAATATCTACCTACTCTTGGAAAACTTTCTCTTATTTTATGTTTAGACCTTTGATGCTATAAAATACAAAACTGTGTCAGGGAAAAAAAAAAAGAAAAGGGGGAAAAAAAAAAAAAGAAAGCTAAGAAATTCCTTTCAGTTTGCTCCAGAGTAGATTTTAGAAAGCTGCGTTGGAATTGGTTGTAACTATTCAGGTTAAGGCAAAGTAAGTGCCAAATGTTTCATTTCTCACACTCCAATTACTGTGTTTGGAACCAAATGCATCCTGGCTTATAAGGACACCCAATCGTTTGTGTACTGCTACAGCTTACTTATTTGGTCATGTATAGAGTGTTTTTGTTGTTGCTTTGGTTTTGGTTTCTTGCTACAACGTTAAAACACATAAAAAATAAAGTGTATGAAGTGCTTGCTCTGCTAGGCACCCTGCAGTATTTTCATGAATTTAAGCTCACTGATTCCTCAGAAAAATCATAGGAGGCAGGAACAGTTATTGCCCTTATTTCTATGAAAACTAGTTTAAGTACATTTTCCAAAATCATATAGCTAATATATTTCAAAATTTGGAATTGATCCTATATTATTTACTTCTAGGTCCATAACTCTAAAACATCAAATTACTATGTGGATTCACCTTCTTTTCAGAATAAGAGGTGAATTTTTTTTATCTGTTTCCCTGAATGAAATCCTTATGGCTTAAAGTTATCAGGCAACTGTTTGAGAATAAACTCAATTTGCCCATATAAACGCACATGAAGAACTGTGAACCAAATATCAAAATAAGTTTTCATTGACTTATGATTTTAATATTTTATCATCTTAAAAATATACATTTTTGATAATGTTTTTTATTGTTGCTGATGAAAAATAAGCAATAAAATAAAATCAAGCCCTCGGGAAATTAAAATCAAATAAATAAATTTTAAATAAAAGGTATTTCTAACATTTTATAGTCTCATATTTATTATTTATTTCATGAAATTTAATTGAAATAGTCATTTATATATTATTTCAACTAAGTATTTCAGTATTTCATGATAAAAATCTTTTTTTTTTTTTTTGACAGAGTCTCACTCTGTTGCCCAGGCTGGAGTGCAATGGTGTGATCATGGCTCATTGCAGCCTCAAACTCCAGGGCTCAAGTGCTCCTCCCACCACCTGGACCTTCCCAGTAATTGGGAGTACAGGTGTGAGCCACCAGGTCCACTTTTTTTGTAGATATGGGGTCTCACCATATTGCCCAGGCTGGTCCTAAACTGGCTCAAGCAATCCTTCTGCCTCAGTCTCCGAAAGTGCTGAGATTACTGGTGCAAGCTATGGCACCGAGTCTGATAAAAATCTTAGAAAATGCGTTATGAAGTTTTACTTTTCTATTATGAGAAAAAGAAGGCTCAGTATAATATTTAAATAACTAAAATTAATGTACATGAATGAAAGAATTAATCTTTCATGATTGGACTACTATTTTCAGAAAATAGAAAAATGTGATTATTCAAAAACTTATATTGTAATTAATATTCTCCAGACTGGTAATTATAAATCAGGACTGTAAATTTAGGTAGCACCATCTATTTAATATGAGAATCAGATCATAAAAATTGTAAAGTTGATATGCATGATAATAACTGCCCTTTGAGTTTTGGGTTCAGAAGAAAGTCTGTAGTTTGGTATATACCCTGGAATTTCAGGTCATTTAGCAAGCTGACAATATGAAGAATTACTTTCTAGAAAAATACTTTGGGTGTCTTTTTGGTGCTATTGTCCTCAGTTTCATTTCCCTTGAGTGTTTTCTAAGGGATTTTTCCATAATATAGTGTAGTTACTAAGAACACACAGAGTAACCAAAGACTTTGGGATCTTTGGTTTTTTTTCTTTTCTTTTTTTTTTTTTTGAGATGGAGTCTCGCTCTGCTGCCCAGGCTGGAGTTCAGTGGCATGATCTTGGCTCACTGCAACTCTGCCTCCCAGGTTCACTCCATTCTCCTGCCTCAGCCTCCCAAGTAGCTGGGACTACAGGTGCCCACCACCACGCTGGCTAATTTTTTTTGTATTTTCAGTAGAGACGAGTGTTTCACTGTCTTAGCCAGGATGGTCTAGATCTCCTGACCTCGTGATCCGCCCACCTCGGCCTCCCGAAGTGCTGGGATTGCTGGTGTGAGCCACCGCGCCTGGTTGAGGTTTTACTAAAGTGCTGTTTATATGGCTATTGGGCAATTCACTTAACTTAATGGAACTATTATGAAGAGTCAATGAGTTTATCCTTGTAAGTCTGTTGGCCCAGTTCCTGGTACATGCTGAATATTCAGAAATTGTTAGGTATTATGATTAGCAACAGTGTTTAAGCATTCCTTAAACTCCGAAAGGTTCAGAAAATCTGTCTCTACCTCAAATCTATTTAAGTAATATTTTTATAACAGATATTGTTAAACATTTATGATTTAAGTGGTTGAAAGATATAGATTATCCTCCCCTCTCAAGCATAAAGAGAAATAAACAGTGCCAGGATTGTGAGTGTATTCTGATAATATGTCTAAAAAGTATCAATTGATGGTCATATTCTAATTTCCAGGTCCTTGAACCACAGTATTGTTTCTCTCTATTTCTCTAGAGCACATGGAAAATTAGGATGTGGGCAGAACACAAACAAGTATTTAATGGTCCTTCTCATTTTTTTTGTCAAATATATTTATGTATTTTACTTCTTATATTCTTCATAGCAACCCAGTGCTAGGTACTTTCACTCCAGTTTGTGTGGATGGTAGAACACAGTATAAAGGGAAGCTGAAAGGGATAAGCTGCATATTCAGTCCACAGCTGACAACAGGACCAGGGAATTAGCTCCACTGCAACATTTAAAGCAATGTTTGGAACATAGAAATTACTCATTAAATGGTTACTAAGCTAAACTAAACTTCTAATGAAGGGGAATAATGATTAGATCATGATATACCTAGACAAATACTTATCTAGGTTTACAAAAATTTTGGAAATGTAAAAAAAAATAGTAATAATAATTGGAAAATACCTTTTCACGTGCTTCTACAAAGATCAAAAAGGAGTAGAATTAACCTTTCAGCCTAAATTGCTACAGTGCCTAAGTTTTTGGAGTAACAATTCACAGCAACATTAAAAAAACCATCTCTGGTAAGCACTTGCATGGTGCTTGAGGTTTGCTATGTGATGAAACTATGCATTCCTGAGTTCTTATCGTCAGATTCTTTCCTTCTGTGGCATGTGGTGATGATATCATTGGGCATGCTCTCCATGCTATGCAATTCTTGCATAATTTGTCACTTCTTCCCCTTCTAAATGCTAATATGCATACACCCACTGCTGACACAAATCCTCTATATATCTCTCTCATTATATATCTCACATTGTCTACTTGCACACCCGTGCTTAATGCCCACGCTATGGCTTATGATATGCTGCATAATTTTAGCAAAGAATATGGATTGGACAAAGCCCCTTGCTCTCTAATGTAGAATTTTCTTTGTTCTCTCTAATACTTAGCTTATGTCTATAGACTGTAAAGTGTCTTGAGCAATAATAAGAATCATTACAAACATACAGGGTTGCAAATTGTATGCATTTGTTTTTCTCTAACAAAACAGGGGTGTTTAATTTCACACAACCTTGGCCTCCAAGGATAAGTTTCTTGAAAGTTATAACTTCAATAGCATAAACTAGTGATCGTATTCACCAGTAGCATGAAAACACTCGTTCTTCCTTCCCAAATGGTACACACAATCAGGTTGTCAAAGAAGAACAATTATCTTCCATACTAATTGGCAACTTGTGGTTAACCTTTAATTAGCTGGGAATTTAACTGGTCTTTTTCTTTTCTTATAGAAGGTCATAGTAACACTCTCTGTTATCTTTCTCTACTCCCACACTCCAGCTTCCAAGGTATTATGGTAACAGTTTAAATGGAAAAATAGAGGCTCTGCAACCTTAGGTTGCTGTCCTTAGGTGTGTGCTGAGCTGGCACATTCATGAAGCACTGAAATTGTTGAAAGACAGGAATCTCTTGTTACTTCTACTTCAAAAGGAAATTCAAATAGATTTTTTTCTTTTTTTTTCTTTTGTCTGCCTTGGCACAATTCGATGCAATCAGTTTTTTCCTTCTGTTTTTCTCCACTTGAAAGGCATAGGACTTATTAGCAGAGATGACGTTTTCTTACATGGTCATCCCGTTCTTGGTTTGGCAGATTACTGGGCTGGAAAGACACAGGAAAACATTTTCTCTTTCGGTGATGAACACCTTTGATGTCCTGGGTGTTATAAAAAAGAAACTTTGTGATGAGTGCACTATTTTTTCCTGGTGAAAATGTTTATGAGTTGGAAAATACTTTGGCTGTCACAGAAAAGTGTCACCAAAAATTATCAAAAATGGGAGATATTCTGGAATCTGCTTGTAATAACTACCGTACCAGAAATTACTTACCGCTGTATGATTGAAGACTAATTTTTTTTTGGCTCGACTTTTAATGTTGGTTAAACCACTATGTGATTGAATAATTGAATGGAAATAATGGAGGGAATTAGAAAATAAACAATGGAAGGAATTAGAAACCAGTCCACTAAGAAACTCATAGACTGGGCGTGGTGGCTCACGCCTGTAATCCCAACACTTTGGGAGGCTGAGACAGGTGGGTCACGAGGTCAGGAGTTCGAGACCAGCCTGGCCAATATGGTGAAACCCCGTCTCTACTAAAAATACAAAAATTAGCTGGGTGTGGTGGCATATGCATATAATCTCAGCTACTCGGAAGACTGAGGCAGAAGAATCACTGGAACCCAGGAGGTGGAGGTTGCAGTGAGCCGAGACTGTGCCAAAGCACTCAGCCTGGGTGAAAGAGACTCCATCTCAAAAAAGAAAAAAAGAAAAGAAAAGAAAAAAGAAAGAAACTCATAAGTCAGGTCCACACACACACAAAAACAAAATAATAAAGAGAAATGGCCAAGTTCATATTTTCCACCGGAGATGGCCAGGTTTATTCATAGAATATAATGAAAGCATTGTTATTTACAAAGACAAATAAGACCTAATAAAACCAAACAAAGAGTTTGGCTTTGTCCCCACCCAAATCTCATCTTGAATTGTAGTTTCCATAGTCCCCATGTTTTGTTGGAGGGACCCAGTGGAAGGTAATTTAATCAAGGAATCGGTTACCCTCATGCTGTTCTTGTGATAGTGTGTGAGTTCTCGTGAGACCTGATGGTCTTATAAGGGGCTTTTCCCGCTTTTGCTCGGCACTTTTCCTTGCTGCTGCCATGTGAAGAAGGACGTGATTTCTGCTTCTTCTACCATGATTGTAATTCAAATAGATTTTTTTTCTTTTTTCTTTCTTTTGTCTGTTTTGGCACAGTTTGATGCAATCACTCTTTTGCTTCTGTTTTTCCACTTGAAAGGCGTAAGACTTTGAGTCAATTAAACCTCTTTCCTTTATAAATTACTCAGTTACAGGTATGTCTTTTTCAGCAGCATGAAAACAGACTAAATACAGTAAATTGGTTCCAGGAGTGGGGAGCTGCTGTAAAGATACCTGAAAATGTGGAAGCAACTTTGGACCTGGGTAATAGGCAGAGTTTGGAACAGTTTGGAGGGCTCAGAGGAATATAGGAAAATGTGGGAAAGTTTGGAACTTCCTAGACACTTGGAGGGCTCAGAAGACAGGAAGATGTGGGAACGTTTGGAACTTCCTAGAGACTTGTTGAAATGCTTTACCCAAAATGCCGATAGTGATGTAGACAGTAAAGTCCAGGTTGAGGTGGTCTTAGATAGAGATGAGGAACTTGTTACGTACTGGAGTAAAGGTCACTTTTGCTGTGCAAAGAAACTGATGGCATTTTGCCCCTGCCCTAGAGATCTGTGGAACCTTGAACTTTAGAGAGATGATTTCGCATATCTGGCAGAAGAAATTTCTTTTTTTTTTTTTTTTTCTGTGACAGAGTCTGGCTCTGTCCCCCAGGCTGGAGTGCAGTGGCACCATCTCAGCTCGCTGCAAGCTCCCCCTCCCGGGTTCGTGCCATTCTCCTAGCTCAGCCTCCCGAGTAGCTGGGACTACAGGCGCCCGCCAACATGGCCTGCTAATTTTTTTGTATTTTTAGTAGAGACAGGGTTTCACTATTTTGGCCAGGATGGTCTCGATCTCCTGACCTCGTGATCCACCCACCTCGGCCTCCCAAAGTGCTAGGATTACAGGCTTGAGACACCGCGCCTGGCCTGGCAGAAGAAATTTCTAAGCAGGAAATCATTCAAGAGGAAGCAGAGCATAAACATTTGGAAAATTGACAGCCTGACAATGTGATAGAAAATAAAATCCCATTTCCTGGGGAGAAATTCAAGCTAGCTGCAGAAATTTGTCTAAGTAACAAGGAGCCAAATGTTAATCACTAAGACAATGGGGAAAATGTCACTAGGTATGTCAGAGAACTTCACAGCAGACCCTCCCATCACAGGCCTAGGAGGGAAAAATAGTTTCCTGGAATGGGCCCAGGGCTCACTGCTCTATGGAGCCTGAGGACATAGTGCCTTGCCTCCCAGCTCCTTCAGCTCCAGCCATGGCTAAAAGAGGCCAATATACAGCTCAAGCTGTTGCTTCAGAGGGTGCAAGCTCCAAGCCTTGGCAGCTTACCTGTGGTATTGGGCCTGTGGGTGCACAGAAGTCAAGAATTTCGGTTTGGGAACCTCTGCATAGATTTCAGAAGATATATGGAAATGCCTGGATGTACAGGCAAAGGTTTGCTGCAAGAGTGGAGCCTTCATGGAGAACCTCTGCTAGGGCAGTGGAGAAGGGAAATGGGGGTTGGAGGCCCCACAAAGAGTCCCCACTGGGGCACTCCCTAGTGGATCAGTGAGAAGAGGGCCATGGTCCTCCAGACACCAGAATGGTAGATCCACTAAGAGCTTGCACTGTGCACCTAGAAAAGCCACAGACACTCAACGCCAGCCATGAAAGCAGCCAGGAGGGGATTGTACCCTGCAAAACCACAGGAGCAAAATTTCCCAAGGTTCTGGGAGCCCACCTCTTGCATCAACGTGACCTGGATGTGAGTTATGGAGTCAAAGGAAGCTTTAACTACATCACTGAATTTCAGACTTCCATGGGGCCTGTAGCCCCTTCATTATGGCCAATTTCTTCCATTTGCAACAGGTGTATTTACCCAATGCCTGTATCCCTATTGTATCTAGGAAGTAACTAACTTGCTTTTGATATCACAGGTTCATAGGTGGAAGGGACTTGCCTTGTCTCAGATGAGACTTTGGTCTTGGACTTGGAGTTAATGTTGGAATGAGTTAAGATTTTGGGGGACTGTTGGAAGAGCATGAGTCTGTTTTGAAGTGTGAGGACATGAGATTTGGGAGGGGCCAGGGGCAGAATGATAAGATTTGGCTGTGTCCCCACCCAAATCTCATCCTGAATTGTAGTTCCCATAATCCCTATGTGTTGTTGGAGGGATCTGGTGGCAGGTAATTTACTCGTGGGGGTGGTTGCCCTCATGCTGTTCTCATGATAGTGCATGAGTTCTCATGGGATCCAATGGTCTTATTAGGGGTGTTTCCCCCTTTTGCTCGAGACTTCTCCTTGCTGCTGCCGTATGAAGAAGGACATGCTTTCTACTTCTTCTGCCATGATTGTTAAGTTTTCTAAGGCCTCCCCAGCCCTGCAGAACTGTGAGTCAATTAAACCTCTTTCCTTTATAAATTACCCAGTCTTGGGTATGTCTTTATTAACAGCATGAGAACAAACTAATACAAGCCATATTTGCAATGGAATTATAAATAGTCCTAAGATAGTACTACGATTTCAGGCTTCCTTTATTTCCCTTTCTGGTCTCCCTATTCAGTTTCATGCTACTCCTGCTGTTAGGTTTGTGCAAAAATAATTGTGGTTACCTCCATCCTTTTAAAGTCATCAGCTCTGGGTTGCAATAGTGAGCAAAAATATCTGTAGCTGGCATTGGTGGTGCCCCTCCATATTACCAACTCAGCATTTAAGAGCAAACTGGCCAGCCTGCTTACAGTCAGCACTTGAATGTCTTTGATAAACGATTTTCTCTGGGTGCTTCACAGCTTGTGTAGCAAGCCAAAAATGACTGAGAATTATCACCATTCCAGGAGTAGCCCTCAACCAATAATGTGGGGAATTGAGGTTAGTGACCCGAGATCCTCACCTCTTTGATAGGAGAAGGCTGATATGTGGGTGTTACATGGGCTCCCAGATTCTCTGCAGCAGAACAGAGCCTTCTTCACTCTCAGTGATAGCTGACTTGATAACACATTTATCCTTAACTTCCTATCCTTACTTTACTTTCCAATTCACCTAACTGTGGCTTCTTCACCTTCCACGTAAACCACTTGAATTAGAATCCTTTCTCAGGGTTTGATGCTGTGGAAATTCAAACTAAGTTGTTCAACTCATTTTTATAATAATTTCCCCACTAAAATTGAGAGAGAGTATTGTGGACTGTTGATATAATACTCGAAAAGTGTGGGACAGAATTAATTTGAATACGAAATTAGAGGTATGCAGCCTTGGGCAAGTTACTTATCTTTCCTGAGCTTCAGTTAATCTTCTGTAAAATGCTGATAACCATAGGACCCTTTTAACGAAGTTTTTGCGAGAATTAAATGAGATAATGTATAAGTGCCTAAAACATTGTGAACATTCAACAAATGGTCAGCTGATAAACTTTCTAACCAGGTGACCTAAGAAGTATGACAGCAGACTATGTGCTGGCTGCCCCATCACCCAGGTACTTACTGGTCTCCTCAAAGAGGTAGGACATCTGCTCACCATTTCTCTGTGCTCTTTTCAGAAGTTTACAAAATGCATTTGTGGAGGGAAAGTTCTAATATTTTAAGCCATCTGCTATGGAAGCTTTTAAGAGCTTTTAAGGGGACCCTGTTTCGTGCTCCTTTCCTACACAAATGAATACATTGTTAGTAAATGCAGAGACTAAAATTTATACCTATTTTTAAAAGTGTATTATGTCCTTCCAGGATGCTTTCAAATGTTTTAAAAAGAAGTTCTTGGTTAAAAGGTTAATACCATTTTGAGAACTCCAAGCTGATTAAGAGACAGAGTTTCCTATGAAAGTTTTTTTTTTCTCCTGTTTTTTGGGGAAAAATGTAAATTTGTTTGATTAGAGCTGCAAAGACTCTATTTCCACAGATTACATTTACATGTTACCGGAAGACATGAATTTGGGAGGTGGGGAATACTATTCAGTCTAGTACAATCTTTTGTCATTTTTGTTGTGATTTTTGTTTAGTTTTAGACAAAGAATAAAACAAATAGTAAAAAGAGCACTGAGTTTGGATACAGAGAATCCTGGGCTAAAATTCCAATACTGCCAATGTCTAGCAGTGTAACCTTTTGTGAATCACTCTTATTATATATTTTTTACTCTTTACTCTGTGAAATTTGAACAATCATGCCTGCATTATATTATTACTGTCATATCAAATCAAATTATGTATATGAAGTACCTGGAACACAGGTAAGAATGTAGATGTGCTCAGGAAATGGAAGATATTGTTATTTATTAAAATTATTTAGGAAAAAGATAAATTAATATTAAAAATGATTCTGTAAATATAGATATTGGTACCATTCATAGAAAAGACCAAAAAACTGATGGAATTTTAAGATATTATATCTTTTTCTTATGGAACATATTCTGACTTCCTTGGAAGAAAACAACACAAAAATGTCAAATCAACACACACAAAAAATACATGTTCATTTTGAGCAGATTCTAACCACTTATTAAATGTAGACATTTAAAATTGTTTGTATGCCCTACAGTGTGTGTGTGTATTTGTGTGAGAGAGAGAGGATGAGGGAGAGGGTGTGGTGAGGTATAATGATCATTTATTGGGTTATGAGTGCCAATTATATCTTAGGCACAATACTATATTATCTTATCATATTATCTTATATGACATAGTCACCACAATCCTATGAAATACTCCTATTCAAAAGCGAGAAAACAGGTTAAAGAAAAAAGCGCCAAAAGCTTTTCTTAAATATGTGCCAATTAAGGGAAAGACAGATTATTTAATCATTATACAGGCTGTTCAAGGGTATTATTTGTGTGTGTGTGTTTTGTGTGCGTGTGTGTGTAAGTGTGCCTGGGTGCATCTGTATATGTTCCATTAGAGGTAAAGCATCTTGTGATATATTTTATGCTACAAATGACCAGGGAAACCCTCCAATTTCTGGACACCTTCTTTTTGCAAAACCCTAGAGGGAAAACAACAAAGAGGAAAAAGTGGTCATTCCCCTCTAGAATATTTTTTTAATCCAAATATAAGGCAGATTGCATATAAAAAACAGGGAATAATATCCATTGAGAGTCTTTTAAAAAATAGCAATTTTTGGAGGCAAGAATCAGTGTCTGGGGGCACAAGGCAGTACTGGGGGCTTTGGAGAAGATTTTGTCAAGGATGTGACTATTATGGGCTGAATTGTGCCTCCTCCCACACCAATTCATATGTTGAAGTCTTGGTTCACAGTACTTCAAAATGTAACTTTATTTAAAGATAGGGACTTTAAAGAGGTAATTAATATAAAATAAGGTCATTGGGGTGAGCTCTAGTCTCATATGACTGGTATTCTTAGAAGAAGAGGAAAGTGGGATGCAGTCATGTATGGAGGGACAACCATGTGAAGAGCCAGAGAGAAGACATCCATCCACAAATCAACAATTCAGCCCTTAGGAGAAACCAATATTACCAGCACCTTGATCTTACACTTCTCCACTACAGAACTGTGAGAAAATAAATTTCTGTTGTTCAGGTTACTGAGTCTATGGCACCTTGTTACAGAAGCCCTGGAAATTAAATACACTGACCTTGAAGGATGGATGTATAAGCAAAGGGGAAAATTTATAAGGATTCTGAATAGAGACATCTCTCTAGAGTAACTAAATATTAAGAGAATTTATATGACTGATCAAAGCTCGTTAAATAGGGCAATTTCCAGTATCATCTATAAAGCTACAGAGGTGCTTTTGCTCCTGTCTGTAGTTTATAGGTTTGAATCAATTTTCTGAAACCCAGAGATGACTAAGCAAATGTAGTAAGCCATTTTGCAATAGACATATAAAATAGCTTGTTGATTTTCTTATAATTCCTTTCATATTATCTATAGGCACTCTAGATTTGCACTAAAGCACAATATCCCAGGAACTACATGTAGATAATACAAGGGCCAAGATCGAGTGGAATTTACTTATTCAACCAGAGATTCAGAGGCAGAGTCCTGGGGGAAAACGAATACAGAAACCGAAATCATATGGAAAGCAAAAGCCAACAGTTTAAAGCAGAATTGAGAAATTAGGGCGTAAAGCAAAGTGCTGAAAAATGTGTGTTGAAAAAAGGTGTAGGTTTCAAGAACGAGGTGCAGTCAGCCCTTTCTATCTATGGATTCTGCATCCATGGATTCAACCAACCTTGGATCAAAAATATTCGGAAAATACAAGAGATGCTTGTGTCTTTACTAAACATATACAGACTTTATTTTTCCTTGTGATTATTCCCTAAACAATACAGTAGAACAACTATTTATGTGGCATTTACATTGTAGTCAGTATTCTAAGTAACCTACAGATGATTTAAGTTACAAAGGGGATGTGCATAAGTTATATGCAAACACTATACCATTTTACACAGGGATTGGAGCATCCATAGATTTTGATATCCATGGGGGGTTCTGGAACAAATTTCCCATGGATACCGAGAGACGACTGTGTTGTGTTTTTATTATAATAATTTTTATTGGTCGATATTTTATAATAGTACCTAGCACTTATTTGTAGTGGCAAATACATACTTAGTAAATCAATCGATCAATTTTTGTTTTTGTTAGTTCTTCCTTATTATGTTATGAAAACAGGATTTGCATCCAAGAACCACCCATTGCATTCCATCTGATCCTTATTGTCTTCCATAGACAATGGGATGTGAATAATTCAAAAACAAAGAGTAAAGACAGACTCATTCAGATTTACAATTTTTGATTCTCTGTGACTCGCAATTATGCTATAACCATTGATTTATGTATTTAACTCCTAATAACATTGTAAAAATTGGTGGCAAGTCAATGATTAATTCTTGTTTGCATACCCAGACCCTAAACTGACCTCAAGTGTGTTGGAAGGCAGAATAGCTTTAGATTAAGATATGCCCTTTGAAGTCAACAGATTTTGCTTGAATTTTGGTCCTGCCATGTTGTTTTATTTACCTTGAGGTAATTACTCAACTTCTAACCCTCAGTTTCCTTAGAAATATAGGATAACAGTAATATCGTCTTAAAGGGTTGCACCTAAGCTAGCTTCCTCCCAAAAGCAGATTCTGAAAGGAGATTTCAAGCAGATAGTTTATTTTGTGATGCAATCCTAAGGAACCTGAGCTGAATTGGGGAACAGAACGGAAAGCCAGTCCAAGGCTTTATTATCAGGCTGATCACTACTGCTTGTTGACTGCCAGGTTTGTACATTTGCACATGCACCAGAATGGCTTAATGATTTGCTGCAAGACTATCCCACAACTGTGGCAGAGAGCCCCGGGTAAGGAAACTGGTTGTCGCAATGAAGAATGGAGTAAAAAGTGGGACCACACGAACCAAGAGATGTTAAATTTGGCTGTTTTGAGGATAAAATGTCATAATGATTGTCAAGTAGAGATACTCAAAGACCATTGTTAAATTTTTTTAATAAAGCCCGAGTCAATGAAAGAATATGCTGTTGTCTTTTATTCCCCCACTATAGCAGTGAACTCTTTGATTCAACAGATTTAGTCTTTAATGAAAAATTTGCCACATACCTGGAATGTAGCCTTGAATAGCAAAATGTGTAACTACACAGATTTGGGTGTCAGACAGATATGGGTTTGAATTCAGACTTGCTTTTCATAATTCATCAAACAAGCTACTTACTTCTGTGATTCTTGTATCCTTCATTTGTTTAAAAAAATTCCACTTAAAAAACTGGAAGTTTATTTTTAAATTAAGCATATATTGATCCTATTGTGTCCAGAATTGGTTCCTTCTGATGGGTTCTTGGTCTCACTGACTTCAAGAATGAAGCCACAGACCCTTGCGGTGTTACAGTTCTTACAGATGGTGTGTCCGGAGTTTGTTCCTTCAGATGTTCAGATGTGTCTGGAGTTTCTTCCTTCTGGTGGGTTCATGGTCTTGCTGACTTCAGGAGTGAAGCTGCAGACCTTCACAGTGAGTGTTACAGCTTTTAAAAGTGGTACATCGGGAGTTGTTCATTCCTCCCGGTGGGTTCGTGGTCTTGCTGGCTTCAGGAGTGAAGCTGCAGACCTTCGCAGTGAGTGTCACAGCTCTTAAAGCTGGCACATCCGGAGTTGTTCGTTCCTCCCGGTGGGTTTGTGGTCTAGCTGGCTTCACGAGTGAAGCTGCAGACCTTCACAGTGAGTATTACAGCTCATAAAGGTAGTGCGGACCCAAAGAGTAAGCAGAAGCAAGATTTATTGCGAAGAGCAAAAGAATAAAGCTTCCACAGTGTGGAATGGGACCTGAGTGTGTTCCCACGGCTGGCTTGGGTGGCCAGCTTTTAGTCCCTTATTTGGCCCCACCTACATCTGCTGATTGGTCCATTTTACAGAGCGCTGATTGGTCCGTTTTACAGAGTGCTGATTGGTCCGTTTTTACAGAGTGCTGATTTGGTGCATTTACAAACATTTGGCTAGACACAGAGTGCTGATTGGTGCATTTACAATCCTTTAGCTAGACAGAAAAGTTCTCCAGGTCCCCATCCAATTAGCTAGACACAGAGTGCTGCTTGGTGCATTTTTACAGAGTGCTGATTGGTGTGTTTACAAACCTTTAGCTAGACACAGAGCACTGATTGGTGCATTTACAATCCTTTAGCTAGACAGAAAAGTTCTCCAAGTCCCCACCTGACCCAGAAGCCCAGCCAGCTTCACCTCTCACTATGGTCCAACAATTTCATTCCTAGAAATATACCTATGAGAAATAAATGCGTATATCCACAAAAAAGACTTGTATAAGAAGATCCTTAGCATTTTACTGCATGTTTAAAATTATTGTTTTCTCTATGTTAGACATGCTTCATTATATTGTTCATGCAAAATACAAAATCACAAACTATACAAAACTAAATAAAAGAAGAAGGTAGTACATTATAAAGTTGTATGAGGATTAGGTGGAATCATGGATGTAAAATGCTTAATACATAGCTTTCAATAAATGATAGTTATTATTTTGTCAGTATGATCATCAACTCTGAAGGGACAAATATAAATATTTTCAAATTTTTTGTGATGGCCAAAATCACTGTAAATACTATATTTAAAATTTTGTTTTCTGTTAATAATGGGCCCCAAACTGACTATAGTTGAGAATAATATGTAATACATACACACACACATACGTACATCTGATTCATTCATTCATTCTCCATCTATCTATATCTATCTATATATATATATATATATATATATTCATTCATTATTTCCAATATTTGTAGAATCAAAATCTCAGGGATGGAGTCTGGATTGAATCTTTGTATCAAGACAAAATCCTGTGTTTCTTATATGCATCTGGACAAGGGACTTACTTAAAAGTCAAATATCAAACATTAACCAACAGAATAAAGGGAAGGCCCAAGCCCCTTTTAAACTCTTATCTTGTTTTAAGCTAATGGGCCTTAATTGCAATCATTTTCTTAGAATTTAAGTCACAATAAAGGTGATCTAATCTAGGCACTTGATAGATTTTTATTCTTCTTCACCCTATGCAAATGTTTTAGTCCAGAGTAACTATGTTCCTTTCTACTGCATTTTCCATGCATTTTTCATGATGCTTCAGTTTAATGTGGATTTATCTTTTGAGGACTGGTCTTATGCAGTTTAATACAATTGTTATAAGTATAGTGTACTTAAAATTATAATTCTATTCATGCAAATGTGTTTAGATTATATAGTTTGTTAAAAATTTAAAGTTATTTATAATTTATAAAACAAATATAACAATTTTAAAGAAAAATTAGAAAAGAGAAATATTTGAACTTTGTGTTACTCTCAAAAAAGCATATTTAAATATTGCTTAATGTCTGAGATGACTAACAGTGAATCTTATGGGGCAGGAATTAAGATCCTTGCCCCAATATCTAATAATATTCTTTACATTCATGTTTGAGGAATTAACAATAAGACACAACTCTCCCTCAAGATATATAACAAGACATTTATAAAGTACAAAGGTACTTTATAGGCTGGGCACGGTGGCTCACGCTTGTAATCCCAGCACTTTGGGAGGCCGAGGCGAGTGGATCACGAGGTCAGGAGATCGAGACCATGGTGAAACCCCGTCTCTACTAAAAATACAAAAAATTAGCTGGGCGTGGTGGCGGGCGCCTGTAGTCCCAGCTACTCGGAGAGGCTGAGACAGGAGAATGGCGTGAACCCGGGAGGCGGAGCTTGCAGTGAGCCGAGATTGCGCCACTGCCCTCCAGCCTGGGCGACAGAGCAAGACTCCGTCTCAAAAAAAAAAAAAAAGAAGAAAAAAAAAAGAGTACTTTATAAATATACATCTTCAAATACAAATGACAGTGAAAAACACATTAATTAGTAACTATTTAGAAATAAAATTTTGAGTAAATAAAAATGTCAGAAAACAATAATAAATTTTACTCAGTCATGAAGCATTCAATGAATGTCTCCAGAGTGTACAAGGTATTGGTGTTGGTAACAGGACATAAATCAGAAACAATTCTGCTTCTGAGGAGCTTTCAGTCTAGTAGAGGAAATGAGATGTGTATCCCTGTACACCCACATCCACACACACATGGTTCTTAAAAAGGAAAATGGGCCAGGCATGTTGGCTCACACCTGTAATCCCAGCATTTTGGGAGGTCGAGGCGGGAGGATCACCTGAGGCCAGGAGTTCAAGACCAGCCTGGCCAATATGGCAAAATCCTGTCTCTACTAAAAATACAAAAAATTAAGCAGGTGTGGTGGTGGGTGCTTGTAATCCCAGCTACACAGGAGGCTGAGGCAGGAGAAACACTTGAACCCAGGAGGCGGAGGCTGCAGTGAGCCAAGATTGTGCCATTACACTCCAGCCTGGGCAACAAGAGTGAAATTCCAACACACACACACACACACACACACAGAGCGAGAGAGAGAGAGAGAAAAGGAAAATGGTGAACTTAATACAAAGAGGGCCAAATTAAACAGTATGGTTATTCATGCTACTATGCAATTCATTACAGCTTTGTGGAATTTGTAAATGTAAACATTATGAATAATGTTTACTTTTAAAAAGGGAGGAGAGGCTGGGCACAGTGGCTCACGCCTGTCATTCCAGCACTTTGGGAGGCCGAGGGGGGTTGACCACTTGAGGTCAAGAGTTAGAGTTCAGCCTGGCCAACATGGTGAAACCCTGTCCCTACTAAAAATACAAAAATTAGCCAGGCATTGAACGCCTATAATCCCAGCTACTAGAGAGGCAGTAGCACTAATCTAGTTATTTATGACCATGGACGAATCTGTTTCAAGTTTTCCCCCCTAAAACAGAGTATGAGTGTGTGTAGGTGTTAGGATGGGGTAAAAGGGGTCTTCAATTTTCTTTAATAACCAAAACAATCCAAGAAAAGAA
Organism: Hylobates moloch; assembly: GCF_009828535.3. Taxonomy (NCBI): domain Eukaryota; kingdom Metazoa; phylum Chordata; class Mammalia; order Primates; family Hylobatidae; genus Hylobates; species Hylobates moloch. The sequence continues at coordinate 142,627,223 of NW_026652281.1, forward strand.
CTCTCAGTAACTGAGGGAGAAAAAAATGTGAGTCATATCTGACTTTTCTTAATACCAACATCAGAAGAAAATAAAATTGTTTTAGTTTTAGTTAAACAAACTGAGTGATGGCTGTCCTGTGGAGTTTTGAGACTTGTACTCACTGCCTTATTAAAGAAACTTGTGAAGTAAATTGAATGCAGCCAAGGAGGTGGATTTCTGTTTTGATGTTTGACCAAGAACTTTCCTAAGAGTGTTTGTGTTATTGACATTATTAGTTTTACTGTAATGGAAGTCCTAGAATTGTAATTTTCTGTTATACAAATTAGAAAAGACTATGAGAATTAATAGGACTCTTCAGTATGGTGGCTGGTTAAGAGATTAATAACATAATTAAATACTAGGAAACATATAGAGAAATACATACAAGCCTTACATGAAGAAAATGCCAAACATTATTAAAACATTCAAAAGATAGTCTGGGTGTGTTGGCTCACACCTATAATCCCAGCACTTTGGAAGGCTGAGGTGGGAGGATCACTTGACCCCAGGAGTTTGAAACCAGCCTGGCTATTAATTGATAGATATGCTTTAACGTTACATATAAATCAATATTATTGACATAGTCTGTAATATAAAGACAATATTTTCCCCAAATTAATTTGAAAAATAGTGACAATTATGAATAAATTCTCATTAGTATAATGTTTCAGACCTTGGTAGCCTAATTCAAAAATTTATTTCAGATATGAATGCTTCAGAAGAGTCAATACTTTTTAAAATTGAAGTATAAAAAAGGGAGACTGCATTAAGCAATATTTTTTAGCTATGGTAAAATTATTCCACAATTAACACATCAATAAACAGATGTCATTATTTAAAGAATTTATTATTCTCAAATTCAAATATTCTCGAATTTATTCTCAAATGAAGAACAGATTGTATAGTAAGGATGTTGGAACAATTGTGTATTTATTTGTAAGGGAGAAAAACTAGATGTTTTTCCTCTTATACTATATTAATTTGCCAAGGTTAACATAAGAAATACCAGGGACGGGGTGGATTAAACAGCAGAAATGTGTTTCCTCACAGTTCTGGAGACTAGGTCCAAGATCAAGATAACAGCAGAGTTGGTTTCTTCCAAGGGTCTGTCTCCTTGGCTTGCAGATGGATGCTGTCTCTCTGGTTCTTGACATGGTCTTCTGTACATGTCTGTGTCCTAATCTCTGTATAAGGTCACCAGCCATACTGGATTAAGGCCTACCCATATGACATCGTTATATTTTACTTTTTTGAAGGCTGTGTCTCTAAATGCAGTCACATTATGAAGTACTGGGTGTTAGGACTTCAACATACAAATTTTGAGAGGACATGGTTCAGCCCATAGCATAAACTATGTCAAAAAATGTTCAAGATAAATTACAGAATAAAATAAACTATGAAAAAATGAATATAAAACTATTAAATTACAAGGAATAAAATTTAGGTAAATATTTATTCAATCTTAAAGTATCAGAAATGTTTGTAAATATAGGGTCAAAGGCAGAAAACATAAATTAAAAGATTTAAGTATATAAATGTGTGAAAATTTTAAATTTCTAGACATGAAACCAATACCATATATGCGATGAAACAGCAAAGTGAAACTGGTGAAAATACTTGCAATGTATTTTATGAGTTTTTTTTTTTTTTACTACTGCATGATGCTTAAGAAGAGAAAAAGATCAAATTGAAGAATAAAAAAATTGCCAAAAAAGGCAATTTATAAGCAAAGAAAAGCACATGACATATTCAAATGGGTAAATTGTTTAGTCTTACTGAGAACAAAATTAATGAAATTTGAAACGATTTGGGGAAAAGAATTTTAATCAATAATTTGGGAAAGATTTTGATACTGAAAAGTTTAAATACAGAAACATTTTAATAGCTATTACTATACGTGGATGAGGCAGTATTAATTTCCATAATATTTTGAAGGTCAATTTGACAATATATACCAAAAGTTTTAGAATTCTTAAAATGTTTTCACCTATCAGTTTAATTCTACAAATGTATCCTAAAATAATCAGATAAACATATGTATAAAAATATATCATACACTGTACAACTTTGTTCCTCTATGGGCATACAGGTCTAAACATAAGCAATGGCCTTTAGTTGTGGAATTTTAATAATTTTAATGTATTATATGCTTTTACATATTTTCCAAACTATCTACAGCACATTTTACAATAGGAAAATAATATTTTGAAATTTGACAATTTGGGGGAAGATTAGATTACTTGAAACTAAGGAGATTTGGAAATTGTTTACATGGGAGATGACACTGGCCGATTTTTTTTGAGACGGAGTCTCACTCTGTCGCCCAGGCTGGAGTGCAATGGCACAATCTCGGCTCATTGCAACCTCCGCCTCCCGGGTTCAAGCAATTCTCCTGCCTCAGCCTCCCAAGTAGCTAGGACTACAGGCATGCTCCACCACACCTGGCTAATTTTTGTATTATTAGTAGAGATGGGGTTTCACTATGTTGGCCAGGATAGTCTCAAACTCCTGACCTGTGATCTGTCCACCTTGGCCTCCCAAAGTATTGGGATTACAGGCGTGAGCCACTGCGCCCAGCCAACACTGGCCTTTGATTTAAGTGAAATTTATAGGGATGTAACAGCAGAGTATTTGAGACAAAGAATATGGAACAGATTTTCATGGAGCATAGGTTAGTCTATTTTTTCTGAGCATAGCATGTGACTGAGATTAGAAGAACCCAATCAGAATAGTTGGTTGAGATGAGATAACATAAATCCTTGAAAGTCTAGAACAGCCTGACTGAGAAGCTGGTACAAAGAAGCAGGTTAGATTAGAAGGCTGGTGCAGAGGTTTCCTTGAGAGGTGTGAGGACCATAGGATAGGAGAAGAGTGAACACATTGAAGGGAGCTTGAGTGTGCATGGTATGGATGTAAAACAAAGGACAAGGAAGGAGTCAATGGTAATGCAAGTTTTAGGAACAGAGATGGGAAAATGCAGATATAAGGGAGAAGCATCAGCATACATTGGCCAATCTCATCAAGTGCTGTGATTCATGCCCTCAAACACCACTGGATAGATGCTATTTTTGTCCCTATTATGCAAATGCCTAGGTCACGGCTAGTAACGAGGAGAGGATTCAAATCCATGTCTATTTTTTAACTTGTTATACATAATCCATGCACTTTATGATTTAGAGTTAAAATAATCTGAAATAATGTTGACTGAATATGTTAATTCCTGTTCTGCATTTTTCATGTATGTAACCTCAAAATTATATTTTAAGTGCAAAGATTGAAGTTCAAGGGCATTACTGAAATTTTAGATGTTTTAAACCATGCAGATCTTTACTGTTTCCTTGCATTATAGATCATCTGGACTGTTTTTTTCTGTTTCCTTCTGCATGATAAATGCGGAGCCAAATGCTAATATCTTTAGGCAAGGTCCAATTGTTCCCAAAAAATTTTTGATGAGACTAGAAAATTGTGACACCATGTAAATATAGGATAATTACATGAATGTGGAATTTAATGCCCAGGCTGGAGTGCAATGGTGAGATCTTGGCTCACTGCAACCTCCGCCTCCCAGGTTCAAGAGATTCTCCCACCTCAGCCTCCCGAGTAGCTGGGATTACAGGCACCCACTACCACACTTGGGTAGTTTGTGTATTTTTAGTAGAGACGAGGTTTCACCATATTGGTCAGGCTGGTCTCGAACTCCTGACCTCAGGTGATCCACCCGCGTTGGCCTCCCAAAGTGCTGGGATTACAGGCATGAGCCACCGTGCCCGGTCAGAATTACTATCAACTCCCTGGTTCAATTGATTCTCCTCCCTCAGCCTCCCGAGTAGCTGGGATTACAGGCACCTGTCACCACACCCAGCTAATATATATATATATATATATAATTTATTTATATATATTAAATTATATTGTATAATAAATATATATATTTTATTTATTTATTTATTTATTTGAGACAGAGTCTTGCTCTGTCGCCCAGGCTGGAGTGCAGTGGTGTGTTCTCGGCTCACTGCAAGCTCCGCCTCCCGGGTTCACACCATTCTCCTGCCTCAGCCTCCCGAGTAGCTGGGACTACAGGCGACTGCCACCGTGCCCTGCTAATTTTTTTTGCATTTTTAGTAGAGATGGGGTTTCACCATGTTAGCCAGAATGGTCTCGATCTCCTGACCTCGTGATCCGCCTGCCTCGGCCTCCCAAAGTACTGGGATTACAGGCGTGAGCCATGATGCCCGGCCTATATATTTTTTTTTTTGTAGAGATGAGGTTTCACCATGTTGGCCAGGATGGTCTCCATCTCCTGACCTCGTTATCCACCCACCTTGGCCTCCCAAAGTGCTGGGATTACAGGCATGAGCCACCACACCCGGCCTCTATTAGTTCTTAAAAGAACTGTGTACATATACTTTTTATTGTATGTGAAAATAATCTATAACACTATCTAACACTTTTTTTTTGTATACAATTAGATAACTACAGTATAAAAGCCAGTGGACTTTTCAGAAAGGCCCTATTGTTTTCTTTGCCTTTGATTTAAAAAAGAGGTGAATAACCTAAAATTTATGTCTTATAATACTAAATTGCTCATTATAAAAAATTGCAACAAAACAACAACAAAAAGCTAAGTCCACGCTAGTAATTGAAATATATAGTTGAAGGTTGCATTTTCACTTTTAAGTGGATTGGTGTCACATGAATAAAGCAAAAAACACTGTTCAGAAATGACCTATTTTTAGTCCCCTTTTTGTATGATAATCTCCTCAAATCCCTATTATTAATGTTTTGCAAAGGACACAGAGCAATGCAATTCTTACAATGTAAAAACAATTTTAATACAATATGAATGATATTAACAATTGTAATAATGATAATAATTTTAAACAAATTACACTTGCCTTTCTTGTGATTCATCTACCATCTACAAATATCTGAAAAAAAAAAAAAAAAACTCTCTAGATGCTAAGCAACATTCATCATGAAAATTGTACCCTGCCTTCTTTGTAATACGCTTTGGCCCTTGGGAGACTGACACTTTAAAAAATATATTGAAACAAAAGAAAAAAAGAAATCTAGCGCAATTTGAGATCTTTCCTTTAAAATGAAGTCAAGAAGTTCCTTGTAAAATTTTTTTATTGCAAGAATCTAAAACTTACATATATCTAAATGTAATCATGTGCTGAAACCGTGGGCATTGGTTTGCTGGTGTCTTTCTAGTTTCGGACTCTCTGTTTTTAAGGTATAAACAGAACAATGTTAAATGCAGAATAATTTAATTTAAATGAATGTCGAAATTTAAATCTATCAGTCTTACTCCCTATAAGGGACAACACTATGTGATCTTAATATTTGAAATCAGCTAGATCTTGGCTCATAATCCAGGCTTCATTGATTACTTTCTGCATGAAGTTTCTCTTTTTAATTGATCTCTCAGTCTTATTACTTTTATTTTTAAAATAGTACTATGAATGTCCACCTTGCAGGGTTGTAGTAAAGATTAAATGAGATAATTTGTAGAAAAAGTATAACATTTACAAGTGCCCATTAAAGGATAGCTTTGTTGTGTCTAATAACTTGATGATGGATAACATAGAAAGCCGCACTATGAAACAGAATTAATGATTCATGTGGTTTTTGAATTTCCTTTTAACGTTAAACTTTATATAGCACTCTTAGATTCTGGGACTAACAGACCTTTCTTTTCTTGTTGATCGGGGCTTCCTTTCTACACTGACTGTTTTCCTTAACTCATAACCTGATTCATGAACCATGGCGTCAAGCTCACACTGTGTTAAAAGCCATTTTATTTGGGGTTTTGATTTGTGTGTAGTGTGAATATAATATTCTTCTCTTGAATATTTAGAATTTTCTATGGGCAGTAAAAATCCCACTGATGTCCTTAAGAGCCCATCAACTATGATAAAATCGTCCTACAGAGCACCACCATACAGCCTGAGATTTGCTTGCTTTGTGCATCACAAAAGCAAATTAAATATAAAGATAAATCATGTAAAGGGGTAAAATATTGCTTTAATAGAGTGATACTCTGTGATGCCACAAGTTGTATATGGAAATTAAAATTGAGATTTCTGTCAATTATCTAATGTCTCATTTTCAATTGCAAATCAGTTGGCTGAGATTTTAGTAAATTTGAACAATTGTAGCGGAGAATCTGCAAATCATCAACTGAATGTGGCTCTGAGCCTCGTTATATTACACTTTGATGTCATGTGGCATTTGTCTTTGAAATCCTTTCCTTCCAGTTTCCCATTCACTCAATCCTATTACCCATCGATCCTTTTGTCATTTCTTCTCTCATACTTCCTCATCATTGTTGTTTCTGGATACTGCGCAAGATTAGAGATGGGCTATTGGGCTTCTGCAAGTTTAGAAAATGAGTTTCTTCAAATGTTCTGTCAAAAAAATATTTCCAGGCTGGACACAGTGCCACATGCCTATAATCTCTGCACTTTGGAAGGCCATAGTAGGAGGATCACTTGAGTCCAGGAATCAGAGACCAGTCTGGGCAACATAGAAAGACCTTGTCTCTAAAATAATAAAAATAAATAGCTGCACATGGTGGCGTGTATCTGTAGGCCCAGCTGCTTGGGAGGCTGAGGCAGGAGGATTGCTTGAACTCAAGAGTTTGAGGCTGAAGTGAGTTATGATTGCACTGCTGTACTCCAGCCTGTGTGACAAAGTGATATTCTCTCTGTCTCTTAAAAGAGAATTTCAAAAATGCAGGTATTTAAGGATAATGTTAATTAGGTTGCTTAAAACATTTAGACAAATGAAATAAAGATGTGTAAATACATTGTAATATCATTAGTATAACCCAAAAGTTTAGCAAACTTGACTATATAATTAAGATTTAATTTGTTTGTATTTCCTGTAATATATTCCTCATACATAGTGGAGTTTTTAAGGATATGTTGCTTTTCTTGGTAATCACATTAGCATTATGCTTCACCATGTGACATGCTCTGGCCAGTGAATGTGAGCAGAGATGACACACCACTTCTGCGCAGAAGATACAGGATACAGTTGTAGCCACTGTGCAAAGCACATGTAATAAAAACAAGAAACACATTTGTGTATTTATAAATAAGGAAGATTTTGAAAGTATTTGCCACTGTAGTGTCACTTAAATAGAGCTGACCAGTTCAAGATTGTCTGATGAGACTGGCCTAAAGTCAGTAAATAAAAGCCTATTATGAGGCCGGGCATGGTGGCTCATGCCTGTAATCCTAGCACTTTGGGAAGCTGGGGGTGGGCGCATCACCTGAGGTCAGGAGTTCAAGACCTGCCTGGCCAAAATGGTGAAACCCTGTCTCCACTAAAAATACAAAAAATAGCCCGGCATAGTGGTTCATGTCTGTAATCCCAGCTACTCGGAAGGCTGAGGCAGGAGAATCACTTGAACTTGGGAGGTGGCCGCGCCAGTGAGCCGAGATTGTGCCACTGCACTCCAGCCTGAGCGACAGAGCAAGGCTCAGTCTCAAAAAACAAAACAAAAAAACACACGCAAAAAAACCTGTTATGAAATGCGCAAACAACAAAATGTGTTCTACAGGTAGTAAGAACATTTTATTCTCTTTATTCCATATAGACATATATCAGCCATCCTTCGTATCATATCTTAAAATCCGCTATCCCTGCCAAACATTATTGATTCTCCTGTGTAATCTTTTCCTATTCCAAATATTGAAAACACTTCATGTATGTGTCCCTAATGTCCTTAAGAGGTTTATCTCATGGTTTTTTATTTATGTCTCTTACTAAGTGAGGATCTTGTGCCCCACTTCGGGCTTAGCATAGTGCTTGCCCTGCAATTATTGCTCAGTAAATAAATGTGCAAAAGATTGATTGACTAAAGCTGTGGGTGAAGAGATATGAACCTTACATTCTATGTGCTTAATAATTGAAAATGGTAATATAAATTTTTCAGCAACTTAAAATATCCCAGTGGTACTCTACTGATTGTGACAATAAAGAAAAAAAATTATTCAGGGTGGCTAGACTATCTTCATTCTCTTTAATACTCTGTTTCATTTTGTTTTTGTTTATTAGTGAAAGATTTCAGTCTCTTCTGAAGCCGATAGTGATCTGGGAGGATAATTGTCAGGGCAAAATTTGAGAGAAACAGAAAGGCAAGAGAACATGGAAGCTTCAAAAATAAAAAGCTGAGGAACTATTGATATTTAGTCAATGAGGTTACTTGATTCTATGTTATACTGATAAAAGAAATAGGGATAAAGAGCGAGAGAGATGGAGGAGAAAAAATGGAAAGGAAGAAGAGTCATGGACAAGGATGAGCTACCTCCTAATGCCAAACATGTATGTCCTGTTAACAATAAAATGGTCAACAAACTTGCAGAATGTATAAACAGATTAATCACGAAATCTAGAGCTGTCCATGTGGATGCAGAGGGTATATTATAAAAATGTCTGTGAAGGGGTTGGTTTTAGTATTTATGGGTGTATGCAGCCTCCAAAGGGCTCTTTAGAGACACCTTCCTTTGTTTATATGTTTGTTTTCCCAAAATTATTGTCACAAGAATATATTCCACAAATGTATTATCCTTTCACAAGAATATTATCAGACAGTTGTAAAAAAACTACCATTTATTGATCACTTATTCTGTGTCAAGTATATCACTATGGACTTGGTGAGCAGTATTTTATTTTATTTTATTTACTATCCCCAATAACCCTTTGAAGTAGGTACTATTTTTTCAATCACAAATTATAAAGCAGTCTATAAATTTCTGTTTCCTATACCCTCAAGACTACTGAATGTTATCAATTATTTTCATCTTTGTCAATCTGATAGTGGAAAAAAAATCTATCTTAGTTTAGCTTTAATTTGGAATTGTCTTATGAGGTTGAGAATGTTTTCACATGTTAAAGGACCATCTGTATTTCTATATCTGTGAATTTACTTTTAATGAATTTTAAAATATTTATGGAGTACATCCTATGTACTAGAGGATTGGTGTGTATTGCTGAGTGAATCAGACAAGGTCCCTGCCCCTAAGTAGCTACTGGAATTATGGCAAAGACAGAAAACAAAGATACTAATACATGGAAAAACACACTTTGTATATTGGAGGTGTGGAGGAAAGGGGATGTGTTTAGATAAGTGGACAAGATGGCTTCTCTGTGAAGATGACATCAAAGAGGAGAGTTGAAGGATGAAAAGGGGCAGCCTTGTGGAGAGTCAGGGAAATGATGAGCAAAGTCCTTGAGATAAGAAAAAAAAAAGTCTTGGAAGAATTAAGAGAAAATCAGCATGGCCATAACATAGTATGAGTTGAATAGAATGACATGAGATGAAGTGGTAGAGACAGGCAGAGGCCAGCAGAGTTGTGTTTTATTTCAAAGCACATAGCTCACAGTAAAGAGTTTGTCTTTTATTCATGGTACAGTGGAAAAAAAGTCATTAAAGTAGAGCTGCCAGATAGAATACAGAATACCAGTTAAATCTGAATTTCAGATAATTGATGAACACTTTCTTAGTATAAGAATATCCCAACTATTTCATGGAACACACCTAAACTAAGAAAGTATTCATTGTTTATCCTAAATTCAAATTTAACTGGTTATCCTGCATTTTAATTTGCTAACTCTGGCAACCATACATTAAAGGTTTTAAGGAAGAGACTAATATATCAGATATATGTTTAGAAGTTTAAAAAACTCTCCTAATGTCACAAAAACTAATAAACGTCAGAGTCAACATTTGAACCCCGATCATTGGACGTCAGAGAATATTCAAATGTTATCCTAATTACTCTGCTATACATTTGTCTATAAATATCTTCTAGGATATAGATGATACCATGAAAAGCAGTGAATGTGTAGTCCATAATTTAGCATACAACTAAAACTTAGGACAGAAAATTTAAGAGGGGAGTTCAGAAGACACAGATTTATCAGTTTGAGACACAAGAAGCTTTAGGAATGTATACTTGCAGAGGATAGTGTAGAGATAGTACTGGAAACAGGAGTGGAAGGTTGAGAATTGTACACCCAGACCACTATCTCTCCCCATCCCATTTGAAAGACTTTAAAGTCTAAGCTACTTTGGACTTCAAGATACTAGGCATAGGTAAGGGCTGGCTGGTATGAATGGCCAAAACAAAACAAAACAAAACAAAAAAAAATCACTTTAAACAAATAGAAAGACAAAAATGAACTGGGAAAAATATACATTTGTAACTGGGATCACAAAGGGTCTTAGTTGGTGCAGGCTGCTGTAACAGAAGACTGGGTGGCTTATAGTAACAGAAATTTATTTCTCATGGCTCTAGAGGCTGAGAAGTACAAGAACAAAGGGCTAGAAGATTCAGTGTCTGGCGAGAGCCTACTTCCTGGTTCGTAGATGGCCATCTTTTCACTCTCTCACTGATCTCTTTTATATGGGCACTAATCCCATTGACAAGAACTCTGCCCTCATGACTAATCACCTCCCAAAGTCCCCACCTCCTCATCCTCTCACACTGGGAATGAGGTTACGAAATATAAATTCGGGGGAGAACACAACATTTAGTCTTTAGCAGTTACTTTCATATTTTCTAAAAATGGCAACAGCCAAATTAAAAAAAGAAAGAAAGGAAAGGCATGATTCTAAGCCAACTCACAGATACGGAAATACAAATGGTCATTTAACATGTGAAAACATTCTCAACCTTATTATAAGACAATGGCAAATGAAGACTAAATTACAATAGATTTTTTTCCACTATCAGATTGACAAAGATGAAAATAATTGATGACATTCAGTATTGTTGTGTGTATAGGAAACAGAAATTTTTGGATTGTCATGAGAGTATTAATCTCTAAATCTTCTATAGATGACAATCATGTATCAAAAAAATTTTTATTATACTTAAGCTCTGGGATACGCGTGCAGAAAGTGCAGGTTTGTTACGTAGGTGTATATGTGTCATAGCTGGTTGCTGCACCCGTCAACCCGTCATCTACATTAGGTATTTCTCCTAATGCTATCCCTCCCCTTGCCCCCCACCCCCTGACAGGCTCCAGTGTATGATGTTCCCCTCCCTGTGCCTATATGTTCTCATTGTTCAACTCCCACTTATGAGTGAGAACATGTGGTGTTTGGTTTTCTGTTCCTGTGTTAGTTTGCTGAGAATGATGGTTTCCAGCTTCATCCATGTCCCCGAAAAGGACATGAACTCATTCTTTTTTATGCTTGCATAGTATTCCATGGTGTATATGTGCCACATTTTCTTTATCCAGTCTATCATTGATGGGCATTTGGGATAGTTCTAACTCTTTGCTATTGTGATTCGTGTTGCAATAAACATACGTGTGCATGTATCTTTATAGAAGATGATTTATAGTCCTTTGGGTATATACCCAGTAATGGGATGGCTGGGTCAAATGGGATTTCTGGTTCTAGATCCGAGCCTTTGTGCTTTCCGGGTGAGGCGATGCCCCACTCTGCTTCAGCTCACTCTCCGTGGGCTGCACCCACTGTCTAACCAGTCCCAATGAGATGAGCCAGGTACCTCAGTTGGAAATGCAGAATCACCCGCCTTTTGCTTTGGTCTCTCTGGGAGCTGCAGCCTGGAGCTGTTCTCATTCTGCCATCTTGCCCAGGAATCTCAAAATTATTAAGACATGTATATTTAAACCTGTCAATTCCACTTCAACTTATGAAAAACACTTATGAATGAAAATATATTTATTAAAGTTTATTTTGGCAAAAAATTGGAAACAAAGGTTCACTATAAAAGTAAAAAAGGATAATATATAATCATAAAAAAGATAGAGAAGCTCTTTTTGTATTGACATGGAATAATCCGTTAGATATAAAGCTATGAGAAAACAGAACAAGATGCTGAGGCCAAAGGTATAATGACTTACTTTTTGGTAGTAGAGGGGAAATAGATGTATATGAGAGTGATACATATGTTATATATATATATATATATATGTCTATGTATATATATGTTTACATATATAAGTATATAAGATCACAGATCTGGCATGGTATTGGAGTAATGGATAACATTAGACGCCTGCACCAGGACAACTTGGCTGGTGGCAAGGTTTGGAGGGAGACTGTCATTATACTCACTTTTATACCGCTTCAATTTGAAACCTTGTGTCAGTATTCTCTATTCAAACAAATGAGAAGTTTTAAATAATACCTTAAAAATGAGCCTCAGTAAAAATAATCACAAAGACATCATTTCATGCCCCAGTTTTCCTTTATGCATTTACATAAAAACCTAAAGAATTTGAGAATATTGTAGAGATGTTGCAGCTCTTTTGATGCTTTCTAGGTCTACAGGGGAAGCACGTGCGCACGTGCACACATACACACACACACACACACACACTAAACATAAAGCCCTTTTTCTAAATGACATAATTCAGGCAGATATGAATTTGAATTTTCATAGGTAGGAATCACACTTGGGAAAAGTAAATTAAGATCTTGCTAGAGAATTGCTTATTCTTTGGGATCAGAAATCCCTTAGTTTGAATCTCAGCTTTGGAACTTACTAGCCATATAATCTTATGCAGTTGCTTATTTCTCAGAGCTTCAATTTCTTTATCTGTAAAATGGAGATAGAATTACCTCCTTTACAGTGCAGCCATTTTAAAGTATCAAGCCAGGTGTTCATAACAGGCACTTCATAAGTGGAAGATTTTATTTTGCATTGTCACAAGACCTTTTCCTCCCTTTGCTGACACATATCAGTGCTCATTGCACAAATAACAGAGATAGAATTGAAATCCTATGAAATATAGCCTGATTTACTCTCTTTTTAATAATTTTATTAAAAAGTCCAAACTTTAAGATTATCCAATAAAAAATATTTAACACATTGCCTGTGATTTGGGAAGTAACAGATTAACACATTGAGCACAAATTTTTAATGCTGTTTTTTCCAGACTGCTCTGGGAACATACGCCTCAGTAACACCACCTACAGGGTTGGAATCAGGCTCGCTTTATTAAATTTGCAAGTTGGAATGTTTTATCTTTTGGTATTTTCCCATCTTCACTTCTATACCCTGCAGATCTCTACCTCTCTTCAAAGATTTCCCTTCTGAAAAATGGGTCAAACATTTACAGGTGGCTGGTTTTGTTTTCTGGGTTTGCAGCCTGAATGTTTATGAACTTGGGTAGAGCTCATTAAAGCTCCCTTTCTGCCTTTTATTATAAAAAGTTCAAATGACAGTACTTGATGAACTGCTTCTGGCTAAATATTATTAAAATCCAAAGGCCAATAAGAAGAATCATTTGTTGGTCAAACCTATATTAATCTAACTTGTTATATTGTCTTAACAACATTCTCAAGAGTGTTTTTGCTGCTACAGAAAAGATTCATTTCAATAAACCAAACATTATTTAAATGAGTGTACTTATGCTAGGCCAATTTAATAATTGTTCTAGAGAAAATAATCTCTCGATAGTCCATTCTGGCCAGACTGTTGTCTATCAAATAGAATAGTACAGTCTATTTAACTCTGAATATTACTTGATTTGAAAATCATAGCCCTTTTATTAATTAGCCCTGACTTGGTCTCAGAGGTGACAGTGATTTAATATGAGTCAAAATCTCATTATCTAAAACAAATTATGATGAAACCCCAGAATTGCAGAAAGCCATCCAAATTCCACTTAAATTATTACTATTGTTATTTGACATAACCAAAACCAAAATGACAGCCAAGGAGTTCTTTTGAGTCCAGTGACCTCTACTGCAAATCATGGGCAATTGAGCTCCTGCCACGGACTCTCTTGGGCTAGGAAAGAATGTGCCATTTTTGCTCACCACACACTCCCCTACAACAACATATTTATTTCAACCTATTTAGCCTCCTACTCTTTCTTCATGTCCCAGCTTAAATCACACCTCTAAGAACGTCCTAATTATACTTCAAATGCATTTTCCCTTGTTCCCTTCACACCCTGAAATTCTGCTCTGTAGCCCTCACTACAAGGATAATTAAGCAAAATGAAACGTATTTTATGTAATTATTTAAATATATCTCTTCTGTTCTTTAAGATCTTTGGAGAAAGAACTGAGTCAGTATTTTATCCTGAAATCTTTCATAAAACATTTTCATGCAAAGTTGATGAGATTTTTGGAATCAAATCCTTTCAAATGTTTTTTTTTTTTAAATATAACATTGGGTGTTTGTTTCTAACTGTCAGTTACGCTGAAGGAATGAGACAGTCTCCGAGCCTGTTCTTATCTGAGTTCACATGGTAATTCTCATGGTCAAAAAGAGAAGTATGCCTTTCTGACCTCTTTTTTTTTTCCATGATGATTTCCATTTCTGGAAAGCAAAGATTCTGCAAATTTACATCCTTCCCTTTTAGGGTGCTTGACATACTGGGTCCTTCTACCTAACTCCGTGATCTAATATGATCTCAATTTAAAGTTGATCTGCATTAAGAGCTCAAGAAATACTGTAATCTTAAGTTAAGAAAGAACTACTCACATATCCACACATCCATCCATCCATCCATCCTCCATCCTTCTTGGCTCTTCTGCTCATAGAAGTCCCCTTATCACACGGCCTTGTCTTAAGGCATTTCTCTGGCAAGCAAGTAAAACATCATCATAGATTTGAACATGACATTAAAAAGCAATGCATTTTTGAACAATTTCCCAAGTGATTTCCCCAAAGGAGCCATACATTATAAGTCTTGCAAGAGGGACATGTTATAATGAAAGCAGTTATTTTAGAAAGATATCTTTGCCAGTGGGAATGGAGTAGATTGAAGCGGAGAGACTCTGAAACCCGAAATCTGCTGAAGTCCAGACATGAAGTAATTTAGGGACTGGAAGTGCTGGAAATAGAGGAAAAGGAATGAAACCTAGAGGTATTTTTGAAGGAAGTAATAACAGTACATGTTGATAAATTGGATATAAAGAAGCAAGATATAGCACTTTCCATGATTTTAATAATGTTTAACATTTCAAAATGATACAGTCTTACTATAGATTATTGAAAAATTCTCTCATCATCAATTTGTCCATTAGAGTTGTGGGTATGTGTGTGTGCATGCACATAGCCATTTACGTGTGTACACGTTAAAAGTAAAAAAAAAAAAAAAAAAAAAAAAAAAGGTAATATTTGTTTCCTTATCCTAAGATCTTGATGAATGAACTCATCTTTCATTTTGCATCTTTTTAATCTTTAGGAACCTGTTGTTATAACAAAATATTAAAAGATGCCTAGCATTTCTGTTGGGTTTAATTTGGTACAAGAGAATACATTGCCAGCTCCTTCAGGTTTCATATGCTCTCCGTATTTATCACAAAGATATCACAACTTTGTTTGTTATTCCAACCTGCATCATTTTGTCCCCAGTGTATCCTCTCTGTCTTCTGAAGGCCGACAGAAACAGATTGAAAGGAACTCACTTTGGTAGGCCACAATGTTGCATTTCACTGATTTGTGTGCTACTTTAATAACAACCACAGCAAGGCAATGATCCTAACGTGGGCATCACTCTGAGGCGCTATAAAACATTTTAAAGCCATCTTTTGGCTGAAAACTATGAGTAATCACATTTCACTCAAGCAAGATTTATAGTTTAAAATATTCATTCACCAATTACCTTGTTAACCTGAAGATTTTATTTCTCTCCAGAAAACATTTATATGAATTTAGATGCTCAAATTTAGAGGTCATAATTGCATCCCTCTTGGAATTTACTTCATGGAACCCTTTTCAAACATTTGGTAATGCAATAGAATTCTATTTTGTGCTAAGTGAATTTTTTCTGTTGTACAGGAATTGTGGCTAAAAATATGCACCCTAATCTTATAAGAGTCTCTATATAACAGATAAACCTGAAATCTCAGTGCATCAACACAATAGATTTTTTTTTCTTTCACAAACTCCTGTTTGCATATGGTGGGAGGTGGAGAGAGTGAATTGCTCCAGCAACAATTCAGAAAACAAGGCTGGCAGAGACAATGCCATCTTTACCACGTGATGTCTAATACAACCCTGAGTGTTGATATTAAGCTGGGTTAAAGATTCTGCATTGGTGGCTTTAAACGATTTATCTTGTAAGAGGAACATGTCAGTTCTATTGGCCAGAAATCTCATATTTATTCACCCCTAACTGCTAGGGAGGCTGAAATATTTATTCCAACCATGAACCTAAAGAAACAGTGAGTGAATTTCATGAAGTAACAGGTAGCCTATACTACAAAAACTAATTCTTCCTTTTTTGCTTTCTACCTTTCTCTTTTCTTCCTTCCTCCCTTGGGTTTCGTTTACCTTTCTTTTCCCATCTTCCTAAGCTAAAAGCATGGATCAATGATTTTTAAACCTTTATTTCTTTTCCTAGTATGTGTGTTTACAGTTATATTTTTTCCTCTGAGTACTCTTTTAGCTGCATCCTGCAGGTTTGATATGCTGTACTTTCATTATTCTTCAATTAAAAATATTTTCTTAAATACAGAACTTTTTGAAACTGGACCCCTTCCTTACGCTACATGCAACAATTAACTCAAGATGGATTAAAGACTCAAATGTAAAACCCCAAACTACAAAAACTCTGCAAGACAACCTAGGTAATACCATTCAGGACATTGGCACAGGCAAAGATTTCATGATGAAGATGCCAAAAGCAATTGCAACAAAAGCAAAACTTCAAATTAAAATAAAGAGCTTTACAGCAAAAGAAACTATTAACAGAGTAAACTTTGTTATAATTAAAAGTAAACTTTTAGGCCAGGCACGGTGGCTCACACCTGTAATCCCAGCACTTTGGGAGGCCGAGGTGGATGGTCAGGAGTTCAAGACCAGCATGACCAACATGGTGAAACTCAGTCTCTACTAAAAACACTAAAATTAGGGCTGGGCGTGGTGGCTTATGCCTGTAATCCCAACACTTTGGGAGGCCGAGGCAGGTGGATCACCTGAGGTCAGGAGTTCAAGACCAGCCTGGCCAACATGGTGAAAACCTGTCTCTACAAAAATACAAAAATTAACCAGCACGATGGCAGGTGCCTGTAATCCCAGCTACTTGGGAGGCTGAGGCAGGAGAACTGCTTGAACCCAGGAGGTGGAGGTTGCAGTGAGCTGAGATTACACCACTGCACTCCAATCTGGGCAACAGAGCGAGACTCCATCTCAAAAAAAGACACACACACACACACACACACACACAAACTAGTCAAGTGTGGTGGCATGCACTTGTAATCTCAACTACTAGGGAGGCTGAGGCAGGAGAATCGCTTGAACCTGGGAGTTGGAGGTTGCAGTGAGTCAAGATTGCACCATTGCATTCCAGCCTGGGTGACAAGAGCAAGACACCATCTCAAAGAAATAATAATAAAATAAAATAAATTAAAAGTAAACTTTTAGTTATATTTCAGAGCAACCAGATAACTACGGAATGGGAGAAATTTTTTGCAAACTATGCATCTGACAAAGGTCTAATATCCAGCATCTGTAGGAACTTAAATTTACAAGAAACAAAAAAACAAACAATCCCATTAAAAAGTTGGCAAAGAACATGAACAGACACTTTTCAAAAGAAGACATACATGCAGCCAACAGTCATATGAAAAAAAGCCTCAACATTACTGATCATTAGAGAAATGCAAATCAAAAACCATAATGAGATACCATCTCACACCAGTTAGAATGGCTACTAATAAAAAACCAAAAAATAACAGATGCTGGTGAGGTTGTGGAGAAAAAAGAACACTTTTACACTGTTGGTGGGAGTGTAAATTAGTTCAACCATTGTGGAAGACAGTGTGGCCATTCCTCAAAGTCCTGAAGACAGAAATACCATTTGACCCAGCAATCCCATCACTAACCCTAACCCAATATAAATTGTTCTGTTATAAAGACATGTATGCATATGTTCGTCGCAGCACTATTCACATAGCAAAGACATGGAATTAACCTATATGCCTATCAATGATAGACTGGATAAAGAAAATGTGGTACGTATACACCATGGAATACTATGCAGCCGTAAGATGGAACAAGATCCTATCCTTTGCAGGGACCTAGATGGAGCTAGAGGCCATTATCCTTGGCAAAAAAAATGGGGGAACAGAAAATCAAAGACCACGTATTCTCACTTACAAGTGAGAGCTCAATGATGAGAACACACGGACACATAGAGGGAAACAACACACACTGGGTCCTACTGGAGGGTAGCAGGTGGGAGGAGGGAGAGGGTCAGCAAAAATAACTGATGAGTACTAGGCTTAATACCTGGGTGCTGAAATAATCTGCACAACAAACCTGCAGGACACAAGTATATCTATATAATAAACCTGCACATGTACCCCTGAATATAAAATAAAAATTAAAGAAACAGAATTTTCTTTCTCTTTTTATTTGATTTTTAATTTAACTCATAGTTATTTAGAGCAGTGTTGTGTTATATTTTCCAAACTTTTGTGACATTTCTAGTTACCATTTTCTTGGTGAATTTTAGTATCATTCCTTTCTGGTCAGAAAACATATCTTGTGGCCGGGCGCGGTGGCTCACGCTTGTAATCCCAGCACTTTGGGAGGCCGAGGCGGGCGGATCACGAGGTCAGGAGGTCGAGACCACGGTGAAACCCCGTCTCTACTAAAAATACAAAAAATTAGCCGGGCGTGGTGGCGGGCACCTGTAGTCCCAGCTACTCGGAGAGGCTGAGGCAGGAGAATGGCGTGAACCCAGGAGGCGGAGCTTGCAGTGAGCCGAGATTGCGCCACTGCACTCCAGCCTGGGCGACAGAGCGAGACTCCGTCTCAAAAAAAAAAAAAAAAAAAAAAAAAAGAAAACATATCTTGTCTGATTTCAAACATCTGGAATTCATTGAGATGTGTTGCATGGTCAAGCGTAAGCTCTATTTTGATTTCCCAAATACACTGGAAAATCTTACGTATTTTGCAGTTATTGAGTATACTGTTCTGCATGTCAATTGTCATGTTGTTAAAATGTGATGCTCAATTTTCTTCACAATAGTACTGATTTTTACGTACTTTTTCTGTTATTTAGAAAGATGCACTAAAATTTAATGTAGAATTACAGGTTTGTTGATCTTATTGTTAGTTCTGATAATTTTTTCTTTTAAAGTTGTTATCAGGTACACACAAATTTGAGATTATTTTGTCTTCCTTTCCAGCTGACCTTTTATCATATTAAAATATCACTCTTTGTGACTTAAAATTCTACCTGCTTTAAAGTCTACCTTGTCTATATTAATATCACTATACAAGCTTTCTTTTGGTTAATGTTTGCAAGATATAATTTTATCTATCTTATTATTTTGAACTTGTGTAATTGTATTTCATGTATATTTCTTATCAACAGGGTATAATTATGTTTTTTAATTCAGTCCTATGATTTCTGCTTTTTGATATAATTAACGAATATATTTATATTTACTGTCATGATTGATATAGTTGGAATTATCCTATATATTTATAGTTTGTTCCCGTTCCTTTCTATCTCCTTTCTTGCCTCCTTTTATAATTGATCAAGTGTTATTCATTTTATATGTTCTATTAGCTTGTAATTGTGTATTTTTTGTTACTCTGTTACTGATCACCCCAGAAATTACCACATGCAGTTTCAACTTATAATACTCTATTCTAAATTAACATTTTCAATATTTCTACATAATGCAAGAATTTTACAATTGGGAACCCATTTCCCTTTTTCTGTTGTTCATGCTCCCACGTTATTTTACTGGTGTGAATAATTTAGCCCCACAATGGATTGCTAGCATTATTAATTTAAATGTTAATATTATTTGAAGTGTTTTTACGGTTTTACTCTGTTCAGTGGTATTCCTTTCTCCTTGTAATTTTGTGCATCTGTGTGACATCATGTTGCATTAGTCTGGAGAACTTCCCTTATTTTTTTTTATAAGTTCCTTGGTGACAAATTCTCTCAGATTATTTTAATATTAAAGTATTTTTATGACTTTTACTTCTAAAGGATAATTTAGCATGATACAGAACTCTCGACTCACACTCTTTTGTTTGTTTCTTTTGTCTCTTTATTGCTGTCATTTATTGTCATTTGGCTTTTACAGTTACGGTTGAAAAGCTTGCCTGGGGTCTTCCTGTTGCTTCTTTGAACAAAAAATGTATTTGTCTCTAGCTGCTAATATTTCACTTTGCCTTTGGTTTTCAGTAATTTGACTAAGACACACGTAAATATGGTCATCTAGTTCTTTGTCCTAATTGGAGTTTGCTGTGCTTGAATGTGTGGGCTGACATCTTTTATCATTTTATCAGATATTTCTCAGCCATTATCTTGAACATAATTTATTTTGTTCTACATGTTTTTTACACTCTTCTTTTTTCCAATCTTTTACTTACCCTCTCTGTGCTCCTGTTTGGATTTTTTTTTATTTCCTTGAGGTCAATAGTCATACTTTGCTATGTGATTTTTTTGTGTGTTTTCAATTCTGGAATGTCATTTTTATTCTTTTTTATAGATTCCAATTCTCTCGATATTTTTAATAATTTTGTTCATTTATTTATTTATTTATTTGAGATGGAGTCTTTTTTTTTTCTTTTCTTTTTTTCTTTTTTTTTTTTGAGACAGAGTCTCCCTCTGTTGCCCAGGCTGGAGTGCAGTGGCACTCTCTCTGCTCACTGCAAGCTCTGCCTCCCGGGTTCACGCCATTCACCTGCCTCAGCCTCCCAAGTAGCTGGGACTACAGGCGCCCGCCACCACGCCAGGCTATTTTTTTTTGCATTTTTAGTAGAGACGGAGCTTCACCGTGTTAGCCAGGATGGTCTCCATCTCCTGACCTCGTGATCCACCCGCCTCGGCCTCCCAAAGTGCTGGGATTACAGGCGTGAGCCACCGTGCCTGGCCGAGGTGGAGTCTTACTCTTGTCTCCCAGCCTGGAGTGGTGCAATCTTGGCTCACTTAACCTCTGGTTCAAGCGATTCTCTTGCCTCAGCCCCTCGAATAGCTGGTGTTACAGGTGCACACCACCACAGCCAGCCAATCTCTGTATTTTAATAAAGCGTTTCACCATGTTGGCAAGGCTGGTCTCGAACTCCTGACCTCAAGTGATCCTGCCTGGCTCGGCCTCCTAAAGTCCTGGGATTATAGGCATGAGCCACCACACCTGGCCTCATTTTATTATATTCCTTGTGTTGTTTAACATATTTATAATAGGTGTTTTAAGTCCACGTGAGTATAATGTACTATCTGAATGATCTCTGTCTTTATTGTTTTTGTTAACATTTAAAAACTTTTTGGTCACATTTTCATTCCTCTTTGCATACCTTGTAATTTTTTTTGCATTCAGGAAATTGTGTGGAAAAACTGTAGAAGCCAAAGATTTTTTCCCCCCCTCAAAGAGGGTAAATTTTTTCATCTGTTAGGTAGCAATACAGTCAGGTGGGTCAGGTCTAAATAGCAGTTTTAGCAAGCCTTAATTCACAACTGGTATATCACCAATTTCTTGGGCATGTTCCTCCTAGACTGTTGATTGCAAGATTGATAGCTCTTTGTTTCTTCATCTCTGAAACATAGGAAGTGATCAGTTCTTTTTTTTAGAAGCCTTGAACCAAGCTCCTTCGCTTCCCACCCAGTAGCAATTATATTTTTGCAAATCTTGAGGGAGGTCTAGCCTCAGGCAGACTTCCTCTTTCTAGTAGGACTTTGTCTCCTAAGGACTATTGTGATGGTGGTGATTTCCTTCTGCCTTCAGCTGTTTCTGGATAGCCCTCTAACTTTCCATGTTGCCTCAGGACTCAGCAGTGTTCAATTAGGAAATACTCGTGCTTTTGGAGCTTTGCTAGATTTCAACCTGTCATGCCGGTTCACCAGACCATCAGTACTCACCTGGGTTTTCTTTCTCCCAGTTTAGTTGCTATGCCAAGCCCAAACTTATCTTCAACCTATAATTAGAATTTGCAAAGGTCAAAGAGCAATTTTCAGACTTCCTAGTAAGGGCTATTTCTTCTGTAAAATTTTTAGTGCATCAAGTCTTTGTGGTGTTGTTTGTTTGTTTTCCCCCAGCAATCGGATCTATTTAAGCCTGTGATTACAAATTATCCAGTTTTCTTCCTGGTTCTTACCACGAGAGTGTTAGCCTGCACTGACCTACCTGGAAAGACAAATCCCAGAATAATACTTTGTGGAGTTACGTTATTTCTTTTGCTTAATCTCCAACTGTCAGCTTACAAAGTATTTTAATTTATTTTTTAAAAACCTTATTCTTGTCTAGATACAGTTTGGTTCTTATGCATATCTCGATACAGTTTGGAACTCACACATATAGAAGCATAAGTCTTTTCTCTTGGTATTCACTCCAGATTCTCTGCTATATCATGCCCAGATAACACATTCCATTTTGTGTAAAATGTAATTTTCTGGAAAGCCTACCATTCATTTTACTATCCTTTGTGAGAGCCATATGAAGTTTCAGAGGAACAAAAGTCCACGAAAAGAGCAGGGGAAATGCCCATTGAAAAGTGGCCGGGTGACATCAACTTTACATGTGCAATAGTTCCAATGCCAGATTTCCTCCTAAGCAGTGCCAATTGGCAGACACAGAAATCCTCACCTCCTCCCAGTGTTAAACTCAGCAGTCAAAAACTAGATGTAGTGGGAAGTGTTGATTTAACACCAGGGAAGAAACATGGTCTGATGCTAGCTTTAGTAAACATTTAAAAGAAGGTTTTTAAGAGTGTTAGCTTAAAAGGCAGACAGAAGGACAGAAAATAAGAGCAGAGGAACAAAGATGACAGAACTGTAGAAATATGAGGAGAAGCTTCCTGACTGACAGGAGGACGAATGAAGCTTGGAATAATCTAGAGTAAAACTCCACTTTAAATAATGTTTACATCGGTTTGGGTCACATGAGATTACTGATGCATCCATGTAAATGTAGAGAAATATACATATATACATGCATGATGATGGTTTAATGTATTAAATAAACACATGGGTATACATGTATGTAACACGAATAGAAAGATATATAATTTCTTTATATATTCAAAAATGTATGTAGGAAACTGTTTGTGTCTAGAAATGTTTTTATTGTTCTCATTCTTAGAAATGCAGAGAAAATCATGCTTAATTCCCTTGAAGAATGACCTCTATGTCCACAATTGTATTTGTTTTTATTAAAAAAAATTACATCAGACACTTTGATGAGTACAGATAATTTTGGGGAATTTGATGATATAAATATTAATATGCCACAGATGTTGCCTTGAATAAACTTTTAGTCTACAAAGGGGAAAAGGTAGGCAAGAAGATAATTAAAATACTGTATATAAACTATAATAGAAGGAGGTAAAATGTATCAAAAAATAAGAGAGTTTTGAAAGCTAGTAGGAGAAATATGTAACTGCTTTAAAGAGGAGGTGATGATCGGGTGCAGTGGCTCACACCTGTAATCCCAACACTTTAGGATGCCAAGGCAGACAGATCACTTCAGGTCAGGAGTTCGAGACCGGCCCGGCCAACATGGTGAAACTACATCTCTACTAAAAATACAAAAATCAGCCGGACGTGGTGGCGCACACCTGTAATACCAGTTGCTCTAGAGGCTGAAGTAGGAGAGTTGCTTGAACCCAGGAGGCCAAGGCTGCAGTGAGCCAAGATTGTGCCATTGCACTCCAGCCTGGGCAAGAGAGCAAGACTATGTCTCAAAACAAACAAACAAACAAACAAACAAACAAACAAACAAACAAGGTGATATTCAGATTAGAGTTGAATAATACAAATTAATGTCTAATGTATTCATTGTTCCCCTCTTCTCTTTCATAAAACTCACTTCTAACGTATACTAAGTGTTTAATACATTGCATGTAAATATATGAGAAACTTATAATGTGGTCTGCTTGAGTACATTTATTTTACCCTAATATTAGAACTACAATGGTCTCCTTATATAGTAAGCTGTTATATCTAGTTATGTGGACTACACACTTTATCCGTTCTCAAAGTTGTCTTTGTTACTTTGGAAAGTTTTCTACACTATTATTTTAGAAAAATGTGTTACCCTCTGTGAAATTCTGAGGAGAGTTTTAGTAAAATTGCTGTGAATTTTATAGGTTGATGCATAAAATTGGACATCTGTATGATTTTGAGTCATACCATTTAAGAAAATGGTATGTGTTTCCATTTATCTAATTGCACATTTTACTCCCATTTACTCATAAGTACATTATTATTTTGGAGCTTTATTATTACAAAAGTATTTCCTAATTGTTGGTGCTGGGGGAAATAATTCTACTAGCTTTTAAATATATTGATTATATATCCAGAATCCTCAACGAAAACTCTTGTTATTTGTACTGTTTTATGTGTAATTTCCCCTGGATAGCTATTAAGTGATCATAAATTATTTTCTGTGAATAGTAGTGATTTTATTTATTCATTTCAATCTTTGTTCCTATTTGCTTTTCATGCTTTAGTCCAGACCAATGTTAAATTCAAAAAGAGATAGTGATATCCTTGTCTTGTATTAGATTTCAAGAAGACGGATTAATCTTTCATTATTATATAAGATGCTTGCTGTGGTTTTTTGATAGATATCCTTTAAAATTTTAATATATTTGCTTTATTTCTAACTTTTATCTAGAAATTGTGTTCATCATAAATGACGAAAATTTATCATTTTTTTCAATGTCCATGGTACTAATGATCAGGTTTTTCTCCAGAGCAAATCTATTAATATCTACAGGATAGTATAATGTGATACACTTCTATATTTCTTAGCTCTAATCTGCAAATGAGGAACAGATACCTATAGTGGCTTAAATCGTGATATACAACATTCCAGGTTTAGCAAACACTGGCCAGGAATTGAAGGTTTTACTTGAACTAAACTCACAGACCAAGAAGTTTTAAGGCTTTTAACAAATGTATTAATTAACAATATTATTATCTATTTTAGACAATAAAACATAGCAAATTTAATATAGGTAAAACATAAAATTTTTATTCTCCTTAACTGTGCTACATAAAGTCACAGGGAGTTGAGATTTAAGTCAGTGTATTTTACTGTGGATTTTATTTCCTTTGAAGAACCAGCCCTTTGAAGAACCAGTGGTCGAATATCAATATCAATACAGGTATCAGTACTCCCAGGATTAAGAAGACTTTTTATCTCTCCTAAAAGAAGTTATTCACAAACCTAAAGGAAGGGCTTTTTCCTCCTCGCATAAATTATTTTGTAATATCTTAGTTCTGTTGTGGTTCAAGTTTGACTCCTCGGAAGAATACTTTAGCCGTGGAGTAGCTTCCATATTGGGAGAGAGATCAAACTTAATCTTTGTGGAAATGTTTGCAATTCAAATTATTTCTATGAATAGAACACCTGGGAATTTGGGGGGAAAAGCTTCCCGGCAGTGTCCTAACTCCTTATTGTTTTCATCCCTTTAAGAGGCTGCATGCCAGTAGTCATAAAAGGACAGGTTTTGTTGAAAATCACTTGGAGTAAAGAGACTTTAAACATATCAATTGAAAGATATCTGAATGAAACAACTGATCTGAACAATTTGCCATCTCTGAAAATCCTTAATCAAACTTCTGCCCACCCTTGATTTTGGAATAATAAAACAAACTTAATTGAAGTATACAGTAAAATTGGTTATTGATATCTGTAAACATTATCTCAGATAAATCCTGGGAAAACTAAAAGAACAATAATGACAGTCTGTTTACAAGAATCTTTTGATGATATTGGTTATTTAATTAAAAATAATTGTTAAATAACATAGTGTATTAGTCTGTTCTCACACTGCTATAAAGAATACCTGAGATTGGGTAGTTTATTAAGGAAAAAAGAGGTTTAATTGACTCACGGGTCCGCATGGCTGGGGAGGCCTCAGGAAACTTACAATCATGGCGGAAGGTGAAGGGGAAGCAACCATCTTCACAAGGAGGCAGGAGAAGGAGAGCAGAGGAAATCGCCATTTATGAAACCATTAGATGTCATGAGAATTCACTCACTGTCATGAAAACAGCATGAGGGAAACTGACCCCATGATCCAGTCACCTCTCACCAGATTCCTCCCTCAACACCTGGGGATTACAATTTGGATTATAATTCGAGGTGATCTTCGGGTGGGGACGCAGAGCCAGACCATATCACCCAGTATATTACTCCAGAATGTGAGCTCCTTGGGCATCATGGCCTTGTCTATCTTGCTTTTGTTGATGTATTATATTCAATATCAAGAACAGTGGCTGGCACACAAGAAGACCTCCATAAACATATGTTTTAAAAATGAAATAATAAATTATAGTCTTTTCATTTATATTAGCCACTAGATTCTAAGTTCGAGTTTTTGTATTGCTTAGTGTCTTACTCACCTGAGACATTCACCAATAACATAAGCATAGTTTTCTTTCATGTAACCACAATGAGTGGGTACTTTCTACATGATAGGCTCTGAGAATGAGCACTTTTATATTATCTCATTTAATGTTCTCAACAGCACTGTACTGGATACTACCGTTGTTTGCATTTTGCAAATAGTAAAGACTAACAGAAGGTAAGTATTCAGTATATAGTGTGGTGGAAAAGCAACAGGGTCATACCTTGTATGCTTGTTTCTCTACTTTTTAAAACAGAGCTATTTAACCTGTCCTATACTAACTCCCTAAATCCCAATAATCTATTTACTGTCATTTCTCAATGTCATGGAAGAGAAGGAAGCTTACTGAATTAAAAAGGTTCATGGTTTTTTTTTGTTTGTTTGTTTGTTTGTTTTTCATATAGCAGCATTTATTTTGGAATATTAAACTGCTTTTAAATGCAGCCATGAAAGTTTGCTAACTACCCGGAAGATAACAACATCAAGAGCAAACATACTTTTAATTCTAAGGTGTAATTTTGTTTTCCATTTTCACTACAGGCAGGAACCTGAAAAAGATACGCATTTGCATTTAAAGAACGTTATCTCTAAATACATCTCTCATGCATCCCCATGATTCATTATTCATTCTTCAATTGTAAAATTGTAGGCAGCTTAGGGGAATGATGAAGATGATTTTGAGACGAAAGACATGATTCACTGAAAATAATATAACAAAGGGTCAGGAATTGGGCATAAGAGCAGAATGGCAATACCTTTTTATTTCATTGTAGCATTTACCTCTGTCAAGAAGCTGGGTGATTAATTAAGACCTCGATCTTTTTCATCTTGAGATCATACAACCCCAAATCTACCCTTACATGTGTTATAGCATGTGCTTTGCCTCTCTGTTCCTTTGGATTGCAATTTCTTTAATGGAATTTCTGGTGAGCAATCACTGAACTCTGATATTTTATTCTCTTTTTAAATCAAAGTTTTCATTCTGGTCAGGTGGCTGTTCTTGGCAAGGAGAGGAAGGAGGCATGCCTTAGTTGTCGGGGCCTTTCTCTGAGAGTTCTAATTGACAAGGGAACTCTTTACAGGTGATTAAAGGAGTTCGCTTTGTACGGAAAATCTGTAATATCTCTGTCACTTTCTGCATGCAGATGACAAGCTTCCACCAGCTTCAGAGCTTCATTTTCTCCAGCTTCAGGGACTTTTATGATTTCTATCCATTCAGATTGGTCCAAGCCAGTGAACTATTCCCATCTCTTCAGCCAGACCAATCTGCCCTTATCACAACAGAGGTGCTGGAAGCTTTGTGAATTACAGGCTGTTTCTCATGTTTATTGATGGATTGATATTTGGGAAAGGACTAAGATTTTCTTTTCTAATGTTCAGTTATTTCCACTGAAACTGAACATCACCCCTCCCAAGTCCTCCCTTCCACAAAGAGCTCAGTTTCTGAGTGTGAAGCCTCTGGGAGAGGGAACTGAAGTAATTGAATCGGATTAGACAAGCCAGCAGAACAAAGTCACATTCCATGAGGTGTTTCCAGCATCGAGTAGATGAATTGTAATTATTTAAGGATTAGTGAAAGCCTGAGATGAGGTCCATTCTGAATACTCTTCACCGTGTATAAACAAAAGCAAGAAGTAGTAATATAGGCTGTTTAAGCTTCTTTTTATCTCTAATAGATTTCTGTTAGAGCTGTGTGAACTTGAAAAACTGCTGCCAGAGTGAACATACTCATTCATTGTTTTTCAATAAAAAGTTAGGCCAAGCTAAGCCCTCAAGTCTAGAGAGAGAGCTTAATTAAGGCTACACCCTGTACTGTAATTTACAGGGACAACATTTTACTATATACCATAAACAAGGGGAACTGGGCTCATTTTAAAAACTAAAGTTATTATTTCATTCTACATTTCTTTTCAATTATACAGTTACACAAAATTTGCAAAAACAGCCAGAGAATTTTCAAATACCCTGCATAATTTCTTCTTTTGTTAATATACCACTGTGGCATATTTGTTACAATTAATGGACAAATAATAATATACGAATGTTAACTATACTCCATACATTATTGTCCTAGTAACTATTAGGACAATAGTTATTGTCCCTTTTCTACTCCATGATCGCATCCAGGTCACATTTAGTCATCATGTCTCCTTAGGCTGCTTTTGGCTGTGACAGTTTTCCATACTTTTCTTTCTGTTTTTTGTTTTTTGTTGTTGTTGTTGTTATTGTTTGTTTGTTTGTTTTGATGACCTTGACAGTTTTAGAGTCTTTCTCAGGTAGTATGTAAACTGTTCCTCAATTTGAGCTTGGCTGATATTTCCGTCATGGCTGGACTGGGGTTATGGGTTATTGGAAGCAAGAACACAGAGGTAGAGTGCCCTTCTCAATTAAACAGATTATATATACAGAGTAGCATGTATTCTATCAGCATGACTTTTCATCACTGATGATGCTAACCTTGCCCACCTGGCAAAGGTATTCTCCATAGTATACTTCATTTTTAATTTTTTTCTTTACTGTACTCCTTGAGAGTAACTCATTAACTGTAGCCCACACTTAAGGGGCAGACAGCTATACTCAAATTTTGTGAGTGGGAAATATCTACATAAATTGTTTGAATTCTTCTATACCTGAGATGTGTCTTTTCTTCTCTATTTATTAATTGATTCGGTGATTGTTTTTTGTATCAGTATGGACTCGTGAATATTTACTTTATATTTAGGATTATAATCTACTACTATGCTACTATTTTGTTGCAGCTTTGCCATTGGAAGTTATTTCAGTGGTTCCTCTGTCCCTTTGACATATCCTCATAGTGAATTTTTATTTCTTTTTTCTCTCATTTAATTACTTTCTGGCACTAATAGATCCATCAGGCCCATATTGTACATTTCTTCCTCAGCTCTAGAATCAGCTGTTTCTTTAAGGATCCCAGATTCCTTTTATTGGAGAATGAGATTGGAAGCAAAGAGCTGGGCAATTGCTCACGGCTACTAGAATTTCATTGTTTCTAGGTCTTCTCAAGGGACAAAGCTAGGAAGTGTATGTATGTATAGTACCCCATGTATACATATATATATATATATATATATATTTCTGCATATATATATTAATGTATATCATTATTATCCATCAGAATACCAATATCTACATATCTATACACACACTAATAGATGCTCATCAGTATCCACTAGTGTCTATACTAAGCTAAATCAGAGTTTATACTGGTGTCTTCTGCTCTCCTAGTTGATTATTTATGGGTTTTTTTGCATACATTAAACTTACTGCTGTATAGCTATATAGCTTATGACAAATAGGTAGTGTCAAGGATCCTCAACTACAGGACCATACAAAATAATTTCATAGCCCTAAAATATCCCCTGTGCTTCACCTTCTCAATACTCCTCCAAACCCCTGTCAAACAACCATCTGTTTTCAGCCTCTCTAGTTTGCCTTTTTTAGAATACTGCATGAATGGAATCATATAGTACAAAGCTGTCTTACACTGGCTTCCTTCACTTACAATATGCATTTAAAATTCATTCATGCTTTTGTGTGGATTAATAGTTTGTTCCTTTTGATTGCTGAACAGTATGAATGTACCACCATTAATCAATTCACTTTTGAAGGGCATCTCAGCTGCTTCCAGTTTTTGGTGGTGATTGTGAACAAAGCTGTTATCAACATTCATAGGAATATTGTTGGACTTATGTTTGGACATAAGTTTTCAAATCTGTTTTGTAAATATATAGGATGGTAATTGTTGTGTTGTATGTTAAGTCTACATGTAGCTTATAAAAAGAGTAAAACTATATTTCAAAGTGGCTGTGTACCCTTTTGCATATAATCCAGTAATGGAAGAGAATCCTTGCCAGCACTTGTTATTATCAGGCCCTTTTTTGGATTTTAGCAATTTCTAATATGTTTATAGTGGTATTCATTGTTTTAATTTGTTTCTCAAGTGGCACTGTGTTGAGCAATGTTTATTTGCCACCTGTATATCTTCCTTGGTGTGGTGTCTGTATAGACTTTTTGCCCATTTTTATGATGGGGTGTTTGTTCATTTGTAGTTGGGTTTTAATTGCTCTTTTTGATGAGCTTGCTGGCTTTTCTTGTGTAGGTCAATGTTTCAGAATACATGTCCCTCATGCATCAAAATCCTCTTTGCTGCTTCTTAATTACAGTATCATAGGACCAATTCTGGATATACTGAATTGGGAATCTCTTGGGGAATGCCTCAGAATGCAGAACAGTATATTTAACATGTTCTACAAGTGATTCTCATGCACCCTAATATTTTTGACCTACTGGTGTATAATTTCGTGAGCCATTTCAGAGTTGTAATCAGATGTTGATGATGCTGTTATAAATCAGTGGTTTTCAAATATAGTGGCACATTTGAGTCATCTTGAAACATTTTAAATCCAAATGCCCAGACTCCTACCCAATAGATTCAAGTAGATCCTCTGAAAATAGGATCCATGCATCATTCTTGTTTAATTCATATATTAATATTTATATATTAATATTTTTGCAAGTGATTCTAATATGCAGCCAAAATTAAGAACCACATTCCAAATTCATGTAGATGTTTAGCAGTTTCATTCATTCCACCATACCTATTTTTACCTAATAAATTAAAAAATATATTTTCCATTTCATTCACTGAGTTTTAATGATGTGAAATTAAACAATGATTAATCATTTGCCATATGACAAGCATGACAGAACTGCAACTCACATATCAGGAAGTTATGGAAATACTTAATTTCAATGTTATATAGCAATAAGATCTAAAAAGTTGTACTGGAAGATCAAACACAGGTAAAAAAAAAATCTATTTTATTTTAAGAAGCATTTAGAAGATTCAGCAATATATTTCAGTCAGCCTACTCTAGTGTTTAATACAACTATTAGTAATATCCTCTCTTAAATAATCAAAATCCTCCCTTCTTCTGAATGTATAGCCTCATAACTCTCTTGCTCTGAATATTATGATATTTACCCATCACTAAAAGGACTATACAGGTATCTACTACACTATTTAAGTGTTACTTAAAGGACATGTATTAGTTATCTATTGTTGCATGTATTAGTCTGTTCTCATGCTGCTATGAAGGAATACTCAGGACTGAGTGATTTATAAACCAAAGATGTTTAGTCGACTCACAGTTAATTAAACTGTGCAGGGCTGGGGAGGCCTCAGGAAACGTACAATCATGGTGGAAGGGGAAGCAAACACATCCTGTTTCATATGACAGCAGTAAGGAGAAGTGCAGAGCAAGAGTGGGGAAAGCCCCTCGTAAGACCATCAGACCTCGTGAGAACTCACTCACTATCACGAGAGCAGGATGAAAGTAACTGCCGCCATGATTCAATTACCTCCCACTGGGTCCCTCCCACAACACATGGGGATTGTGAAAACTACAATTCCAGATGAGATTTGAGTGGGGACACAGCCAAACCATGTCAATCTGCCCTCGGCCCCTCCCAAAACTCATGTCCTCACATTTCAAAACACAATCATGCCTTTCCAACAGTCCCCCAAAGTCTTAATTTATTCCAGCATTAACCCAAAAGTCCAAGTCCAAAGCTTCATCTGCAACAAGCCAAATCCCTTCCACCTGTGAGCCTGTGAAATCAAAAGCAAGTGTGTTACTTCCTAGGTAAAATAAGAATACAGGCATTGGGTAAATACTTCCATTCCAAATGGGAGAAATTGGCCAAAACAAAGGGGCTGCAAGCCCCATGCAAGTCCAAAATACAATAGGGCAGTCATTAAACCTTACATCTCCAAAATAATCTCCTTTGACTCCATGTCTCACATCCGGGGCACGCTGATGCAAAAGGTGAGCTCTCATTGCCTTGGGTAACTCTGCCCCTGTGGCTTTGCAAGGTACAACCCCCTCCCTGGCTGCTTTCATGGACTGGCATTGTGTGTCTGCAGCTTTTCCAGGTGCTCAGTGTAAGTTGTCAGTGGATTTACCATTCTGGGGTCTGGAGAACAGTGGCCCTCTTCTCACAGTTCTACTAGCCAGTGCCCCAGTAGGGACTCTGTGTGGGGGCTCCAACCCCACATTTCCCTTTCACACTACCCTAGCAGAGGTTCTCCATAAGGGTTCCATCCCCACAGCAAACTTCTGCCTGGATATCCAGGCATTTCCATACATCCTCTGAAATCTAGGCAGAGGTTCCCAAACCTCAATTCTTGACTTTTGTGCACCCTCAGGCTCAACACTGCATGAAAGCCACCAAGGCTTGGAGCTTGCACCGTTTGAAGCAACAGCCTGAGCTGTACATTGACCCCTTTTAACTATGGCTGGAGCTGAAGTGACTGAGACAGAGGGCACCATGTTCTGAGGCTGCATAGGGCAAAGGGGTCCCTGGACCTGGCCCATGAAACCAGAGACATAGGTCTCTAAGCCTGTGATGGGAGGGGCTGCTGTGAAGGTCTCTGACGTACCCCAGAGACATTTTCCCCATTGTCTTGATGATTAATATTTGGCTCCTTGTTACTTATGCAAATTTCTGCAGCTGGCTTGGACTTCTCGGGGAATGAGTTTTGCTTTTCTACCTCATAGTCAGGTTACAACTTTTCTGACCTTTTATGCTCTGCTTCCTCTTGGACACTTTGCCACTGACAAATTTCTTCCATCAGATACCCTAAATCATCTCTCTCTAGCTTAAAGTTCCACAGATCTCTAGAGCAGTGGAAAAATGCCACCAGTCTCTTTGCTAATGCATAGGGTGACTTTTGCTTCAGTTCCCAATAATTTCCTCATCTCTATCAGACACCACCTCAGCCTAGACTTCATTGCCCACATCATTATCAACATTTTCATCAAAACCATTCAGCAAGTGTCTAGGAAGTTCCAAACGTTCCCACATTTTCTTGTCTTCTGAGCCCTCCAAACTGTCCCAGTTTCTGCCTGTTACCCAGTTCCAAAGTTGCTTTCACATTTTTGGGTGTCTTTATAGCAGCATCCCACTCTCTGTGGTAACAATTTACTGTATTAGTCCATTCTCATGATGCTAGGGAGAAATACCCGAGATTCTACAATTTACACAGAAAAGAGGTTTAATTGACTCATAGTTCCACAGGCCTGGGGAGGCCTCAGGAAACTTGCAATCATGGCAGAAGGGGAAGCAAACACATCCTTCTTCATATGGTGGCAGCAGTGAGAAGTCAATTACCTCCCACCAAGTCCTTCCGATGACACATGGGGATTTGGGAAATACAATTCAAGATGAGATTTAGGTGGAGACACAGCCAAACCATATCACTACATAACAAATTGACCCCCAAATTTAGTGCCCTAAAGCAACAAACATTTATTACCTCACAGTTTCTGGAGATGAGAAAATCAGAAGTGACTCATCTCAGTGGTACTAGCTCAGGCTAGCTCAAGAAGTTGAATTCAGCATGTCAGTGGGAACTGTTATTATCTGAGGGTTTGGTTGGGGCTGGAGAATTCACTTACAAAATGCTCATTCACATGGCTATCAGCAGGCACCCTCATTCCTTGCCACATGGGTCTTTTTGTAGACTGTGAGTGTTCTCATGGCATGGCACTTAGCTGCTCTCAGAACAAGGGATTTTAGACAGAAAACCAAGAAGGAGGCTGCAATGCCTATCTAGATAACCTAGTCTTGGAAGTCACACACTATCATTTTCACCATACATTATTTATCAGAAGCAAGTCGTTAAGTCCAGCTCACACTCAACAGGAGAGGAATCAAGCTTCATATCTTGAAAAGAATATTATCAAATAATTCCTAGATGTTTAAAAAACTATCGCAGAACCCTTTAAAGCTTCATATGAATTATTTTTTTAAGTTTGTTACAACTGTCATAACCACATAACCACGTAAGATTTTATAGAAGTTAAAAGCTAGCTGTAGTAACAGGATGATAGAGGCAAAATCAACACATTTTTGTGCCACATACTCTTTGACTGAAAAAGGTATATATGGGGGCATAATTTAAGAACAGAAAGAGGGAGACAATCATGCCAGAGGTGCTTGCTGGGGGTTAGTCAGGAAAAGCTTCGAAAGGCGTTATGTCTTGAAAGTCATTTTAATAATAGTTCTTCAGGCTGGACGTGGTGGCTCACGCCTGTAATCCCAGCATTTTGGAAGGCCAAAACAGGCAGATCTCTTGAGGCCAGGAGTTTGAGACCAGCCTGGCCAACCTAGCGAAACACCTGTCTCTACTAAAAATACAAAAATTACTGGGCACGGTGGCATATGCCTGTAATTCCAGCTACGTGGAAGGCTGAGGCACGAGAATCACTTGACCCTGGGAGGCAGAGGTTGCAGTGAGCCAAGATCACGCCACTGCACTCCAGCCTGGGTGACAGAGTGAGACTCTGTCCCCCCAAAAAAAAAAAAAAAAAAAGAAAATAGTTCTTCAGGGTCATGATGGTAGAGAAGAAGGGGCTTTTCTTGCTGATAAAATGGCAAGTGCAAAGGCACATGCTTTAGGGAACTCTAAACTATTTTACTTAATTTAAAAACTGAACGTAAGGCATGGAAGTAGATGAGTCTAGAAATAAAGGCAAGATCAGAACTGTAGATATGTTACAGTAAAGAATTCTACTCTCTTTATTCACAAAGTAGTTAATAATCAAGTCTTTGCAACATTATTACTACCATAAGCAAAAGCACCAAAAGGAATTTTGAAATTGGAATGACAAACTAATACTATTCTTATAGTAAGGATTACTTAGAAAAAAACTACACTGATCAAATGGTTAATTAAATAAATATATTCTACCTAGAGTATGCTAATGATTATAATTTCTTAGATGATTGATTTCTACTTTCATTTTATTCATCTAAATACAGCGTTTTGTACTTGTAACCACTTCAGATATATGGAAATCTAAAATATTAAGGTAAATATTATGCCAACAAGAATTTATATATTTCTTTTTAATTGCCCTCACTGAATTTCTTTAATTTTCCGGTGTTCCAAATATGGAAGAAATGTTAAAATATTAAATGACTTATTATTCGTTCATACACATTTGGGTAGACAGGTTGGCAAGTGTTGGGTAGGATGAGACGTCAACCAATCAAGTAGGCTGGCACAGGGGAAGGGTCGTGGGTGCCAGGGCTTCCATTGCATGTGCTGCTTCCCGGAGCATTCAGACTAAAGATGAGTCAGAGTATGATTCAAGGAAGAAAAATAGGGAAGCCAAAATCAAGGAAATTTAAGCCAAGATCAAGAACCAGGTACATACAGGATTTAAGAGAGCATTAAGGACAGTGAAGGAGTTGACGTCAGTGGTACTAAAAAAAATTTTATGACAAAGAGTTGTGCACTTTGCAATGCACACTTCACACTTGTACAGTGTGTTAATGAATGGCACTGACAGAATAATATAGAACCTCTATTTCTGTAGTATCTCATTCCGGATCATTAGAACAAAACTTTTTTGAATATATCTATCTTCATTGGTTTAATTCTGGAAATCATAACCTAAAATACCTTAATGCCAATATTCAAGGGAAAATACACCTTTTGTGTGCATGCCCTCATTTTCATTTGTTCTCATCAACGTAAAAGAACATCATTAATTTAAACAATAACTCAGAAAAAAAAACAGAAAAAACTCATTTAAAAGACGTGATGATGAAAATAATCAAAGTGAAGGTCTGGAGAAACTCATTATGAAAAGTAAATTAGTGATTTTTCCTTTCCACTTATTTTCTTTAAGTGTGTGGGGATTGTTTCACTTTTCTTGCCAGGTAATGCTTCCTGTAATAAAAATAGGAAACTGTGTTCCATCTTCATAAGCAGGGAATGGCCATGATTCATTTCCAATGAGAAAGGAAGTGTGTTGCTTTTTCCAAGCCTCCTCGGAAGTTGGTTTAGCATCAGGTGCATCTGTCTGACTCCTCCATTCACAGATGCACCCTCTTAGCTTTGTGGAAGCTTTTCTCCTTCCAATATAACCTGAATCTCTATGTGCATTTCAAAATAGATGTTGTATTTTTTGTCCGGTGTTTAAAGTAGGCAAGAGTGTAGAGTAGCTTTTTTTCTTGCTGAGTGAGAGATAAAGAGAGAGAAAATGAACAAAAGAGATATTTCTCAGTTGGACATATGATTCCAAGCCGTTTTTATGAAGATGGCTGTCACTCTCGCAAGCTTCTGGGCACTGATATCTTTGGATCTCACACTGCTACTCTCCAGGTTATGGTCTTCAGCATCGTCAACACCAAGTGTTTCCAAAATCAAAGTGGGAGCAGACTCAATATTCCCATTAAATAGGATTCAGGCCAACTCATCTAGATTTGAAATATGTGTCCACCTACCAAAAAGCTATAGATTTCAAGACCCCTGGTGACAGATCTCTAGAGTTAATCTGGCAAGGAGGCAAGGGCAACTGCAAAAAGAAAGAAGCAGAACTGGCAGGACTTTTTGGTGTCAGATAGCTACCGCTGCTTTCTCTTTTCCTTCTGTAAGATTTTCCTTATTGTACACTTCCCTTTTCTTAAACTGCAACTCTTCTCTGAGTACTGTGAACTACTATTGTGTTTTAATTTCCACTATGTCATACAGGAGATTCTGCATGGCCCATAAAAATGCATTGTTTGTTGCTATAGTTTGTTCTATCCTCAGCATTTATATATTAGTAGTGATATTATACAGAACTTTCTAATAAGGCATCTCAATTCCTAATGTATTCCACTGGGAAACATGATGCATCAATCACTGACTATTTCTTTGTTGCTTACCTTTTGTATAAAAGAGTCAACCATCTCTCCAGGTGCAGTGGTTCACACCTGTAATCCCAGCACTTTGGGAGGCCAAGATGTAGGATCCCTTGAAACCGGAAGTTTTAGACCAGCCCTGGCAACATAATGAAAGGCAACCCTGTCTCTACAAGAGCATAAAAAAATTTAAAAATGCCCATAGTCCTAGCTACTTGGGAGGCTGAGGTGGGAGTATCACTTGGCGCTGGGAGGTCAAAGCTGCAGTGAGCCATAATTGCACCACTGCACTCCAGCTTGGGCAACTGAGATCTGTCTTAAAAAAAAAAAGAGTCAATTACATGATAATTACTCAAAAAGTATTGTTAGATGAATTTAGACTGTTTCCAAAACTTCAATACTTAGAACTGTTTATGTGTACATGATTTCATGATTTGGGAGCCTAAGGTATCAAGGACTGTTGTACTTCAACAATTATGTAAAACACATCAAAACTATCAGAAGAATAAGAATAATATAAATTGTTTTTAATGTATCTTTTTTAAGACATAGAAATAAATGTAACTAATTTGTGTTATTCTTCCCATAGTTTGTGACTCTTTTTCAAAGATACTTCACATTTTTACAGCTACATCATTGTCACTGCTCCCGCAGAGGCAAGGAAACAAAAAAATGAGAGATTAGAATTGAAAGTTTTGAGCGTGCTTTTAATTAGAAAAGCCTGTGATAATCCTAATGAGGAACTGTTTATTTTATAAAGTGAACAAGATTCAAAGCTAACTCAGTATACTAATGTTAAAGATTATTCACATGGCAATGAGTTCATTTCTGAGGTTTTCTATTTTGCTTATTTCAATATGAATTCACTGATGATATCTGCATCTAAGTAAAAATGAATTTGTCAGAAGTACTATGGAGTCTCAAACAATTAGTAGGAGGCTGGAGGACAAAACACGGAAATTGTCAGAAACCAAGAAGAAAGATGCACAGTGATCATTTTGTAACTGAAACAATGTGGTCAGGATGTTGGATGACGTATAAGGTTGAATGACCTACATATATTCCTTTCTCTTTGGTTCACCAGAGCCTCAGTGATCGAAAATATTTAAGCTACAGGCTGGCCCCCTAGATCTCTTGGGGCAGGAGATGAGTAAATGGTCTCTTGAATTACAACTTAAGCCATTTTTATTTTATTTTGTTATTATTATTTTTTGAGACGGAGTCTCACTCTGTTGCCCAGGCTGGAGTGCAGTGGCATGATCTCCGCTCACTTCCCGGGTTCACGCCATTCTCCTGCCTCAGCCTCCCGAGTAGCTGGGACTACAGGCGCCCACCACCACGCCCGGCTAATTTTTAGTAGAGATGGGGTTTCATCGTCTTAACCAGGATGGTCTCGATCTCCTGACCTCGTGATCCGCCTGCCTCGGCCTCCCAAAGTGCTGGGATTACAGGAGTGAGCCACCATGCCTGGCCAACTTCAGCCGTTTTTATCTTCCAGCCTAGGAAAATACCAGCAGCAATAACCTTCTTACCAAGCCTGGGGATAAGGAGATTAATTCCCCCACAACAAAATGGAGAGTATACAAAGAGAGATTGAAACTGAGTAACTTCAAGTAAGAAATCCCCATGATTTCATTATGAAATGGTACAAAGTCTATGTGCAATACTTCTGAGCTACAAAGAACACTTCTATTTTCTCCTTTGCATTTATAACTGAAGTTCATCCTGTTACAAAACTAGGTATCTCAAACATTTAAGTGAAGAATCTCAGTTTGAGTCACATTCCATTTCATTCTGCCCTAATCCCTAGATATATACTGATTGTGCATGCAGGACTGTAGTTTCTTCTTGACTAATGGCAGGAAGGTGAACCTCTATGTCACATTAACTACTATATAAGCTAAACTCCTGGTAGAACAACTTGTTGCAATAGTGATTTGCAATAGACTAAGAAACATTCCCTGTAGTCAACATTCAAAATCCTATTATCATCAGGTCTCCAAGGAGTTAGGTTTGATAAATACTGTTGAAGTAACTATTTTTCATTACTTATAAAGTGGTAAGATTCGTAAGTATGAATAGTGTGTTTTTCAACATTGTTGCACTATTTGAACTTTGACAAAAATTGTGGCGTCTGAAAGAATATGCTCATTAATCTTTGCAAACAAGTTTAAGGTTTATTTCTTAGTAACATTTGATATATAAAAAAATAAGAAGTTGGCTTTGTTAGCATTTTGCCTCAAATGCCAATAGTTATTTTTCTTTTCTGACTCAATACTTCATGTCCTGAATCTGTAAGAACCATTGAAAACACAAGCAATTTTAATGTCCTATTCTCCATTTTGATGGTGCTATGTTTGCCTCTGTGAGTGCTTATTTATTTAGAACTCTCTTGATACTACTTTACATGTTAAACAGGTGGAATAAATGTTCAACCTCCTGAATATATGAGCTGTGTGTTTTCCATGCATTTTCTTTCTTTCTTCATCCCCGTTTTCTCTCTTATGTTCTTTTTTGCTTGTTTGTTTGTTTGTTTTTTTTTTTTTAGACAGGGTCTCACTCTGTCACCCAGCTGGACTGCCATAGCATAATCATGGCTCACTGTAACCTTTAACTCCTGGGCTTAAGCAATCGCCCTGCCTTAGCCTCCCAAGTAGTTGGAACTACAGGTGCTCACCACCATGCCCAGCTAATTATTTTATATTTTTGAAGAGATTGACTCTCACCTTGTTGCCCAGGGTGGTCTGAAACTCCTGGCCTCAAGCAATCCTAACATCTCAGCCTCTGAAAGCTTTGAGATTACAGGCATGAGCCACCACACCCAGTCTGATATTCTTTATTTTGTGGTTTTTTTTCCAGTAGTTCATTTATTTTCTTCCTTTCTGATTGCATCCATGTCCAGTATAGTCACCCAGTTATATTTCATTTCTTATCAATTCACAACATTCATGTTCATTTTTGAAACCTTAATAAAACCAATTGTACTACATAACCTTTTAAAGATATGATGCATCTTGATGAATGGGAAACATAATACTAGAAGCTCTTAAAAAAAAGAACCTCTAATTCTGAGTAACTGGCACACTAAATCATCATCCAACTGTACCATTGTGCTCTAAAAAATTCTCAACTCTCAGAAGTAACATAATTAATAGTTGAGAGAAATAAAGACTATAATATTTAATTTGGTTGCAACAGAAAAGCACATTTGGAAAACGTTTACTAGAATTCAAAAAAGATGGATACAAATCAATTTTGCCTGTTGTCTACATTGCTGTTTTCATTCTCCAATTGCCAACACACCATAAATTTGTACTAGAATTAGAATTTTGACATATCATTAATCAGAGAAATAAATATGAAACAGCTTGATGAACCCTAGTATAAGAAACAAAATTTCAAATAAAAAGTCATCCCATATGTGTCATTTTTTGCAGGAGCTTAATATAATTTAGGAAGTCATATAGTAAATTTCTACAAAGGACACAAGCTCCCTCGTCCTTGTTTTTTATGGAAATTTTTCTAAGAGAAAACATTAGCTTAATATCACAAAAATGTGTTTTCACATATTGTTGGTACCATTTCTCATGATGTTCACATCTAACTTCTACTGAATTTTACTTTTAAGATAGTAATTTATATCTAGCTTGGAAATTTTTCTATGTATATGATATGACTACAGAGTTCTTGTTAAATTGAAAAATACGACCACTTGAGTTTATTAAGCTGCATTACATACATTGAACTTTTAATATATCAATAAAGAATAGACCATGCCTCAATTTGAATGTCTATAAGTAGGTTATTAAGATAGTCCTGGCAAGAGATACTCATAGCATAGAAAAGGTAGTGTAGCTGATAGATGGATATGAGAGCTGTTTAAGAGCTAAGGCCACCAGTCCTGGGTGAATAGATTATGGAGAGTGAGAGGGTAAGATGACAAGTCTGACTCCTAGGTTTCTGTTTCAAACAGTTGGGCCTACATTGGTACGCTCAACAAAGAAACCATGAATTGAGTTTCTAGACTAGTTTTTTCGACTTGTTCTACTTCTTTCCACATTTGTTATCCTGCCCTCAAACTCTGCCTTTATACTAAAACAGGCCCCAGAAGCCACTTCCCAGTATCTTAAATATATGTACGATATATACGGCCTTTCAAAGCTATCCCTTTTCCAAAATTAAGTAGAGTTTGCATCTCTTGCTCTTATTTTGTGACCTTAGTTTCTAATTTTGGGGGTAAACCCATATAGTATTGCCTGGCTAGATATTTGAAGTCATCGCTGTTCGGATGCTATTTTTATATATGCCCAAAGCCTATGCTTTGTAGGCTTACTTACTTGGGTATGAAGCCCTAGGCTTACCTTGCAAGGATGAAAAATTAGGCACATATTTTTTATTC
Source organism: Hylobates moloch (assembly GCF_009828535.3). NCBI lineage: Eukaryota > Metazoa > Chordata > Mammalia > Primates > Hylobatidae > Hylobates > Hylobates moloch. The sequence goes on from NW_026652281.1 coordinate 142,668,695, forward strand.
TTTTTGGAAAATTCGTTGAAATCTTCTTTATTAAATCTATCATTCAATGTATGCTTTCTACCAAGCACAGAATAAGAATAACATCACCAATCTCTTTGCTTACTTTCTTTTTAACTAACTTAAGAAATATGATGGCCGTTTATATAAGTAAAGTCTCAAGTTGAACAGACCAAAGGCATATAAGTGGGAAGGTTTTGTGTGGCAGTCCATATAATACCCCCTCAATTGTATAAGGTCTTAATGTCTGGAATCTGTGAATGTTGTTTTATATGGGAAAATGGTCTTTGCAATTGTGATTAGGTTAATGATTTTCATATAGGTAGATTATCCTAGATTATCTGGGTGCATCCTAAATGTAATCACAAGTGTCCTTCCAGGCGGGAGGGAGAGGGGAGTTTCACAGACAGAAGTTAATGTGATCCTGCAGGCAGAAATAGCAGTAATGTGGCCACAGGCCAAGGAATGCCAGAAGCCACAAGCCAAGGAATGCCAGTAACTGTCAAGGGACCGCAAAGACCACATTCTCCCCTAGGGCCTCCAGAGAAAGTGTAGCCCTACTGACACCTTGATTTCAGTCCACTGAAACTGATTTTGAACTTCTGGTCTCCAGAACTGTGAAAGCATAAGCATCTGTTGTTTTAAACTACCAAGTTTGTGGTAATCTGTTACAGCAGTTCCAGAAAGCTAATGCATATAGAATAATGTTTATGAGTGTAGTAGGCTCTACAGCCCAACTGTTTTAAGTTTGAAAACTAACTACTTTTTGTTACTATGAAAATTGGGCAAATTATAATTTGTTCAGTATTTTGGTGGTTTTTAAAAATATGATTATGATAATATAATAGTAAGAATCCATTTCATAGAATTGTGTGAGCATTAAAGAGAATGATTCTTGTAAAGTGGCTAGAAAAGTCACACACAGATGTTAACTATTATTATTTATTTAACATTATAATGTTCTGCAGTAGCAAGGATAGTTAGGGAATTTCTGTCTTTGAAGTCTTACAGATATTCATTTTCTTGTGCCTAGAAAATGATGGATTTTCATTGTGAATTATATCAGTCTCAAAGATTTTATAATTGTATAACCAAACTGGAGTTATTAATAGTCATAGATTGACAAAATGATTCTGAGAGTTGATTCTAGCTTATTTGATAAGGACCAAGGTTCTTTGGTAATAGCAAGGACTAGAGAAAATAATTAAGAAAGTAACTGCTGTAATTTCTGGTAACTGAAGCCAATTTGCAAAAGTCACAGCAGTGGCCAGTCCTGGGATTTTCTCTAGACAGGAGGTGAAACAACATGGAATTATTAAAATATTTACTTATTTACACTGATGACAGCCACATTAGCAGACACAAGTCTGCAATACTCAGGAGGCTGGCAAGCTCACAGACTCCCTACGATTAATTCTTTTATAAACCGAAACATCTCCTTTCTGTTATGTGAACCAATTTGAAACTTTATCTCACAGCTTCTTTTAAACTTTGACCTGTTCGCTTAGATATGTCTTCACTTTACTTCTTCATTTTGTTTGATGTAGCATTTTAACTTATTCTATTATTAACATGAAGAGTATGAGCCTGGTAATTGAGGGAACTAGAAGTATCATATTGTAATTTTTAATTTCAGTTTCCTGTTCTATTTAGTCGATTTGGAACTCTATACTGGAATCATTCATTTTTATGTTTAAAAGGATGTGGGCACATGCTAGTCTTTTTCCGTGTTCTTATCTGCCATGTTGTCCCAGAATTCAATGACTTAATACATTTTACTTCTTCCAAATAGATCCAATGCCTTAACAGATACGGTTTGGCTCTGTGTCCCCACCCAAAACTCATCTTAAATTTTACTCCTATAATTCCCATGTGTTGTGGGAGGGACCCAGTGGGAAATAATTTTAATCACGGGGGAAGTTTCCCCCATATCCTCTTGGAAATGAATAAGTTTCATGAGATCTGATGGGTTTATCAGGGGCTTCCGCTTTTGCATCTTCCTCATTTTCTCTTGCCGCTGCCATGTAAGAAGTGCCTTTTGCCTCCCGCCATGATTCCGAGGCCTCCCCAGCCATGTAGAACTGTAAATCCAAATTAAACCTCTTTTTATTTATTTATATTTATTTATATTTATTTATTTATTTATTTATTTATTTATTTATTTATTTATTTTGAGATGGAGTCTCTGTCGCCCAGGCTGGAGTGCAAGTGCAGTGGCACGATCTCCACTCACTGCAGGCTCCTCCTCCAGGGTTCATGCCATTTGCCATTCTCCTGCCTCAGCCTCCCTAGTAGCTGGGACTACAGGTGCTTGCCACCACGCCTGGCTAATTTTTTGTATTTTTAGTAGAGGCGGGGTTTCACCGTGTTAGCCAGGATGGTCTTGATCTCCTGACCTCGTGATCTGCCTGCCTTGGCCTCCCAAAGTGCTGGGATTACAGGCGTAAGCCCCCGCGCTTGGACCAATTAAACCTCTTTTTCTTCCCAGTCTTGGGTATGTCTTTATCAGCATTGTGAAACGGACTTCTCAAATAAGATAGATATAATTTATCTCTAATATAAGATGTTTTATATGCAACCACGTAACATTGAAAATAATAGAGATATTAGTAAAAAGAGAACTTTGGAACCAGGGCATGTGGTGAGATTAGTATTTAATATAATAATATTTTATCTAATTAATGGGACATTGAAGTTTTAACCTACATTATTTTGCCATATTATTGATTTGTTTAAATACTGCTGTAGTTGTAGAAAGGAGAATATCCTGAGTATAAACTTCCCCATCTGTTAATCTGGATAGGATTCTAACTCAGTGTTTACAAAATTGTGAACCACAAAATTAGTTCCACAAGGTATTATTTGATGTTCTATGAAAACCACATTCTATGATCAAAAAGGCTTGGCAAGTACTTGGATAAAGTTAAATGCTTGTTGTTTATTTCCTTTAGCATTCCTCAGAATACTACTTTAAAACAGTGAAGTATAGTATAATCTGATGCTCCTAAAGTAGGTAGAAGTCCCTGATCCTCAAATCTATTTAAAAAGACAAATTTTACTTTTGTTTTCTCATTTGTTGTTAATAACCTTGTACCATATTATGGAACTAGTTTTTCTTAGAAAGTGGTTTGGAACACAAACGAACACATGATATCTGAGCTCCACTCCAGTGGTAACATCCTTATTTTTCTTTCTTTTTTTTTCTTTTTCTTTTCTTTCTTTCTTTCTTTTGTTTTTTTTTTTTTTTTTTTTTTTTTTTTTTTGAGACGGAGTTTCGCTCTGTCGCCAGGCTGGAGTGCAGTGGCACGATCTTGGCTCACTGCAGCCTCTGCCTCCCGCGTTCGAGCAATTCTCCTGCCTCAGCCTCCCGAGTAGTTGGGACTACAGGCACGTGCCGCCATGCCCAGCTAATTTTTGCATTTTTAGTAGAGGCGGGGTATCACCATGTTGGCAAGGATGGTCTTGATCTCCTGACCTCATAATCCACCCGCCTCGGGCTCCCAAAGTGCTGGGATTACAGGCGTGAGCCATCGCGCCCAGCCTTTCCTTTCTTAATTGTAGAATTAATGCATGAATTCATTGAAAAAAGCAAAACACTACTGACTAATGTTTTAGTAATATATCCCCTTTCTAATTTCTTCTTATCAAATCCTGTCATAAAAGATAACACATATATATATAAAATCCAATTTATATCCAGTTTCTTATTTTTCCCTGTATTTCTTCCTCCCCTGTATTGCCATTTCACCTGAATTCATGTATTTAGTAAATCATATGCGGTCCTTCTTTTTAAACTTTTACCCTGTAACAGGAATGCTTGGTGATGCGTAAAGATAGGTGTTACATTAAAAATAAATGTATTTCTGAACAGAAAAATCAACAGTGTGACTGAACATTATTTCATGAGTACAAAGTCATAGCAGATTATTTTTGCAATTTTGGGTAAAGAGACTTAAGGAAAATCTGGCTCATACCTCTAAAATTTTGAAAAATGAAAATGGATAATTTTTGCTTCTGAGTCTCCAAGAACCCCCTGGGGCATGCTCTGTGTGAGGCAGTTGAAAATGTCATTTTTAAGGCTATGGAAATGATAGCTTTTCTTCCATAATTGATCAAACTGAAGGTAGCAATTTTATATATGTAAGTATTTTCTTAGTAGTGGTTTTAGGACTATTTGGGCAGGTAGAAATCACCATGTAAAAGCAATTTCTGGTTTTAGAGAAAGAGTAAAAAGGAAAAAAAAGTGTATAAAACCCTAACCTACCCCAAATATAGTGTATTCCACTTAAGAAGGAAGATCATTCTGTTCCAAAGGCCTCTACGTTACTGCATAAAGAGAGGTAAAAGATTGAAGCTGTTTCTTGGTTACATTTGGCGTTTTCTCTGATTTTTTGATTTTATAAAGGAGATCTTTTGCTAACAGCAGTTTATTGCTTTATAAGGGTTTTCATCCACAAAATAGCTAAGATTAGCCACAATATAAAATATGAATTGAAGAAGTTTCATCTGTTCAATGATGCTGATAGTAATCTGCGATCGCATATTTATAGAGAGGAGTCAGTCCGTAGACTCACCACTCTGCTAAGGTGCACCAGGTGCAAGAAAAATGTAAGGGACAGCTCTTCAAAGATGAAAGGCATCTCCCTGTTAGCTATTGTAAGCTGCAGGCTCTCATGATCTTCTTGCATCTTCAAAGATCCCTAGGGCTGCTATGTAAGGCCTGTCGTGGCTCCTTCTTTCTCACTGCCAGTCTCCAGCTTCCACTAGCCATATAGGATCTTCTTTGCATGAGACCTCCCTAGTTGTTTTCTGATCCTCTTTAAAGTCAAAAAAAGAAGATAAGAAGTTAGGGGAAAATCAGCTACTTTTTTCTCTTTTTTATCTGTGCTAACCTTGAGGCTAGTCATGAAATACAAACTTATTTTTTCTCTTTAGTTTCATCTTTCATTTAAAGCTTAGCTAGATGATAGAGAAGGTGGCAGATGGGAATCAGGCCATGTCTCCTACCTGCATAAAAATGTAATTATCAAAATTATCTGTTTATTTTGTAAAGATGGGAAATTGGAAGATTATCTCTTTTTGCCCCTGCAAATGCATGCTAATGTTCAATATCAAAGCAATAAATTTTTACTTGGCAGCAGATTTCTTTCATGTAGGATGGTTTCATTTCTGTTACATGGCTAAATATCCCCAAATTAAATTTGATGATTGTTTGGGGCTCATCTCCTTGTAGAACGTGATTTAAAATCCTCATTTTTTTATATAAAATATTAATTTTTTTTCTCAGGTATTGCATAAAAAGACCTCAGGAACAGTGCTTGGGAAATAGTAAGCACTCAAAATTAATAGGCATTTTGTTTTATTATTATTATTCCTATTTTATAGTGGAAACATTCACAGTATCCAACCGTAGAAGATGGACTAATGACATACATTACATACATTTGGAGGATTAAAGCATAGTCATTATTAAAGACTTCAATGAAAACTATTCAGTTAAATGAGGGAAAGAGACAAATCTATTTAAAATATTGACTATAAAATAGCTTCTATGTGCTATGCTAGAAAATATCTTATACATACTAAAAATAATCCTGAGAAAATATAAAAAGCAATGAGCATATATATATGAATAATGAAAACATGAGTAATTTTCTTTTCATTCTACTTTTTTTGCTATCTAAATTAAAAATATATAAATACAGCTAGATAGATGTTACTTTAACATGGAATATATAAATCTTGGCACTTTAAGATAAACAGCTAATCCCATTCTTCAGAAAAAGATCCATGCACAATGTAACAGTGTTGCAAAAGTTTAACTGACCACTTTCCTGGAGTGTAAAATGTATCTTGAGGTTAGTGTTCCAAATTTCTACTTTAGAATTAGTAAACTTTGTAATTCCTATAGCCTTTGTACTAGGCATACACCTCATTTCACATTTATTTTGGTTCCTTTCTCCGATTAAGTAACAGAAATTGCAATCTCCATTTTCTCCCATAAATTAATTCAATTCGACAAGTAAATGGAAGACCAAGCACAGTGAGACACAATGCCACATCTCTCTGCTTTAGGGAAAGGGGACTTGGTCCTTACAAAGCTTTCCTGTAACAGCCAACAGTGCTGGTTCAGGTTTGCCACAGAAAAGAATGTGCTCCCTTGCTGATTCTCTTTATTGGCATATCCATTTCTGGATGATTGATTATTGCCTAGAGTCTTCAGGAAGCCTGGGGAAGCAAACTCAGTTCTCCCTGGAAAGTTTTTGTTCAGCCAAGCCCTAGGCAAGGAGGCATCTGTTGAGGGACTCTGTTAAAATCCTTCAGGTGTAGTGAAAGAAGTTAACATCTACATTACTCTAAAGCAGTGGTCCCTGGAACACCTGCAACAGAGTCATCTGGGAAAGCTGCTAAAAATTCAGATGCCTTGGCTCCACCCCAAAACAATTAAATAAAAATATTTGAGGGTGAAGATCGAGTACAGCCATTTAAAAAAATTCCTCAATGACCTCCTTTACACTTTAAGATTTTAGAACCAGCAATGTGAATTTTCACTGTGTCTAAGCAAGAGCTATTAGGTCCTTCGGTAGGTTAATTGAAGACTAACAACTGGGATATTCTTGACTCTTGTGTACTCCTTTTCTCCAATAATTATCTGCTTTAAAGCTAAAATTTGCTTCTCTGGTGGAAGCTTTAACCAGATTGATACTTTTCTTTATTTGCTTCTGGGGAAATAGGTAGGATTATGCTATAATCCTAATAATCTCCCCCCCAAATAAACCAACAGACATTTTAATTCACCAATCATTTCTTCGTTTGGCTTGCCTTTTCTGTTAAATCAAGAATAAGAAAACAAATGTGACTGGGTGCGGTGGCTCATGCCTGTAATCCCAGCCCTTTGGGAGGCCGAGGTGGGCCAATCATGATGTCAGGAGTTCGAGACCAGCCTGGCCAACGTAGTGAAACCCTGTCTTTATTAAAAATACAAAAAATTAGCCGGGTGTGGTGGCGGGCATCTGTAATCCCAGCTACTTGGGAGGCTGAGGCAGGAGAATTGCTTGAACCCAGGAGGTGGAGGTTGCAGTAAGCCGAGATTGCACCACTGCACACCAGCCCGGGTGACAGAGCAAGACTTCGTCTCAAAAAAGGAAAAAAAAAAAAAAAAAAGAAAAGAGAAGAAAACAAATTCTTAGTACCTTCTCAATATTGTGCAATTTGATGCCATCTCCAAACAATTACAATTGGTATGGAATCTAACACAAAACGTTTTCTTACAAGTGACGGAAAATGCAGTGGCTTAAACACTCAATGGAATTAACTGAAAAATACAGAGATAGAGAGAATGGACTCCAGGTGTGGCTTAATCCAGTGACACAGTAAAATCTTCATAGAAAGCTGGTATTAGTCTTGAACCTCATCTTAATATTATATCTCCTCATGGTGGTAGACAGCATTCTGCAGATTCTGGAGCCTATATTCTTCCTTGTTCACATCCAGAAGGAAGAGAATGTTAGTCTCGGTAGATGTCGCATGAAAATGAGAAATTATTTTTTTCTCCATTTCCAGAAGCTCCAAGCAAATGTTTTCACCTCATTTGCCCCCACAATTTCGTCACATACTTATCTCTGAACTGATGATTGTATTCTGAAGATAATTGCCTTAGGCCAATTGGCTCCTCTCCTGGAGTTGGAGACATAGATGCCTCTTCCTAGAGTATATGAAGAAAAGGGAATAATAAAATGAAATCTGAAATGAAAATCGCCTTACTGCATATAAAAGTAAAGGGTTGGGCTCAGCTGACAGTTATTCCATATAGTGAGGGAGACACAAAGTATCTCCTATTTAGCTACCTTATTATATCAATACTAAGGACCTACATCACTGGATACATGAACTAAAGATTCTATCCATCAGCAAAGAAAACAACTTTGGAAAAATACATGATTAATGCATAAGCCCATCTACTTTCAAAAATATTTATATAACCTTATGAATACATTTTTATTGTTTGCTTAAGGTTACATAAAGTTCTGGAAAATCCATGTGAAAATAATGTATAAGAAATGCCATTGAAATAATAATTGGTACCTATTTTCAGATGTTTATTTTCATTGGTTTATCATATTTGGACAGTGTAATTATCTCGAACTTTTCTGCTATTTGGGGTAGGATTAGAGATATTTTTACATCATTTTAGCTTTCTGATAAGAAAAAAATAAATATATGTACATAAAATATTTCCTGATAATGAACTCAAACAGGAATTTGTCTTACTGAGTCTTATTAAATTGCTTTAAAAATGATTTGAGAGGCAGTGGAGGGAAAAACTGCAACTGTGACATTGATTTAGCAACACACAGTAGGATTATACACGAGAATGAACTGATGAGACATACTGGAATATTTTATTCACAATAGTCTACATGTAGCTTTTATAATTTACATAATCATATATGATATGTAAAGCAGAATATGCAAATGTCCACGTAACAGTGTCAACCGATGCTGTCTAACGCTACCACCACTTCCCTTAGTGAAGACTGGAAACTCTTTCCCTGACTCAATGTTAACTCAGAGTGGATTTATGTCTGGATTTGCTTTTCTTTTCCACCTTCAGAAAACAGGACATTAGGTAGACTAATCTGAATCTGCCAAACAAGAAAAATGTATAAAACGTTTGAAGAGGGGAAAAAGCATAGAGCAGTTGTCCTATAGTCAACTCCTTGGTATCTGCAGGGGATTGGTTCCAGAGGCCCTGTGGAGACCAAAATCTATGTTTGCTCAAGTCCCTGATATAAAATAGCACAGTATTTGTGTAAACCTACATACACCCTCCCATATACTTTAAATAATCTCTAGGTTACTTATAATGCCTAATGCAATATAAATAGATGTATTTTTAAATTTGTATCATTTTGTATTGTTGCATTTAAAATATTTTTCCCAAATGTTTGTCATCCACCATTGTTTGAATCCCTGATGGAGAAGCTGCAGATACAAAGGGCTGACTGTATGTGTATTAGAGACAGAAATAGAAAGGGATGGACTAGAAATCACCAGGGTAAAGAATATAACTGAAGGGCTATTTGTAAGGAGAGTTGAGGATCCTTATGATTTAAAGGCAGGGGATTACTGGCTGAAAGTCCACCACATTCCCATGTCTTGCTTAGTAGCAAGAAATAAAAGAAACATTTAAAGGGAGAAATAATATTTGTTCTGTGTCTACTATGTGACAGGGTATTATAAAAACAAATTAGCTGTGTTCAAGAGTTATGTTACCCATAACTTACAAATTAATTTGGCTTCTATTCAAGGGACCAGTCATATTCTAAATAGAATTACTTAATTTCAACTGCAGATGCTGAGCTGGGCCTGTGATTGGCCTAGCTAGGGTCAGCTGCAGACCTTTTGACAAATCTGCCAGTGGCATCTGTGGATGTGACTTTGATTGGCAGATTAGGTCACATACCCATTTATAGACATAAACTATGCCCACTTTATCAGCTTCCAAGTGCAAAAGTGTGGCTGTCTTGTATGTGACTAAGGAGATAGAAGTAGGAAAAGAACATTTCTGAGAAATTGGTAGGAGAGGGTGGAGCTGGGCAGATAAAACTTGGTGTCTGCAGGAGCCATTTGAAAGTGCTCTTTCTCTGACCACATCTGGGACAATTTGAGTATCAAAATACACAATGATAATGATGAATTGTGACGAATTGAATAAAATATGTGTGAAGCCATACTGCTATAAATAAATAAATAGAAAAATTTTTACTTAACTGGAATGCCAAATAATAGATCTAGAAAGCATGATGGAGCTAAAACATTATCAATGTTTGCTAAAGTAGTGAGTTTGAAGAGCAGAAATTCTCTATAATCTCAAAGAATGTCCTTACAAATTTCTCATTGGTAATTATAAAGGGAAATACAATGCTACAGAGCAGAAATCTGTGGACTCTGCCTTCACCAAGGGATGAAAGTTAACATCACTCATACTGGGACACACATCATGGGCCTCCTCATATGGAACACTTAAAGAGGCCCGTGATAACACTGCTGCAATACTTCTGTTCACATGCATGATCTAACCATAAAATACAACAGATAGACTCCAACTGAGAAACATTGCCTAAAATAACTGGCCTATGTTCTTCAGAAATATGAAGATCAATGTACACCAAGAAAGGCTGAGATACTTTTCTAAATTAAAAGAGACGAATGAGACATCATATATAAATGCAGTACATGATCCCAGATTCATTCTTGGACAGGAAAATGAGCGCTAAAAAGGACATTAATGGAACAATTAAAATGGGTTGTGGCTTAGATAATATTATGTTTTTGTTAAAGTTCCTTATTTTGATAATCATAGTGTGGTTAGAAAGGGGAATGTCATAGTTCTCATGCAAAACATACTGAAGTATTTGCAGGTACCATCACTTACTTTTTTTTTTTTTTTTTGAGACGGAGTTTTGCTCTTGTTGCCAATGTTGGAGTACAATGGCACGATCTTGGCTCACGGCAACCTCTGCCTCCCAGGTTCAAGTGATTCTCCTGCCTCAGCCTTCCCAAGTAGCTGGGATTACAGATATGCACCACCATGCAGGGCTAATTTTCTGTTTTTAGTAGAGACGGGGTTTCTCCACGTGGTCAGGCTGGTCTCCAACTCCCGACCTCAGGTGATCCACCCACTCGGCCTCCCAAAGTGCTGGGATTACAGGCGTGGGCTACCGTGCCCGGCCCATCATTTACTCTTAAATATCAATCAGTGGATATTGACTGTTGTTGAATACACACATGAAGGATGTCAACTTTTGAAATAATGAAGATCAAAACTGTTGCTATTACAATCAATGTTTAAATATGTGTTCCATGATATGAGCTGAGTAGAATATTATGTGCTATTGATGCTTTTTATTTAGTTCTAGGACTCTAAGAAATAACTGTACTTGAAGAATGGATCAGAGACATTTTGCAAACATACTTTCATTAATGACTCATGTGCTTATTCCACATTAGATGGCTAAATTTTAAATATATTGCATAGACATCCAATCTTATGGGACTCTCTGTAGACATCATAGGATTAGAAAAAAATTTCTGAAAAATCTAAGCTTCTTGTTTGTCATTTTAAAACTTGATACATAAGAAATTCACACTCCAAAACACATTTTTTTCAAACAATATAAAAAGGAACAGTTTTGTTTAAAAAAATTCTGTTAATGTGGAAAATTTTAATTGTCATTTCAAGTAATATGTTTTACTGTTTTTTCAAGTTTTTAATATTTCAAGGTTGGCTGAAGTTTTCCTTGATAAACCGAAACTTGTGGGATAATAATGGGGGTTGGCAACCATACTTAGACTTGGGCAAGTTTCATTATTAAAAGCTATATATTATTGCTGGGCGCGGTGGCTCATGCCTGTAATCCCAGCAGTTTGGGAGGCCGAGGCGGGTGGATCACGAGGTCAGGAGATCGAGACCATCCTGGCTAACACAGTGAAACCCCGTCTCTACTAAAAATACAGAAAAATTAGCCAGGCATGGTGGCAGGTGCCTGTAGTCCCAGCTACTCAGGAGGCTGAGGCAGGAGAATGGCATGAACCCAGGAAGCAGAGCTTGCAGTGAGCCGAGATTGCGCCACTGCACTCCAGCCTGGGTGACAGAGTGAGACTCCATCACCAAAAACAAAAACAAACAAACAAAAAAGCTATATATTATTTTAACATATTCCAGATAACGTTTTTTAATTAAGTGGGTTTATATTTTTTATTCAACTACAGAGCGTTATATTTAATAATAATTCACAGACTTGCTATGTATTTTAACATGAATTAGAAGCAGATAATGTCTGAAATGAAGAATGGCAGAAATTATCTGGTCAAGATAAAAACTGATGTCCAGAGAATCTAAGGAAATTGACCTAGTAAGAACGTATGTCATGTGTTTCTCTTATTATATTCTTTCTTATTCCACTTTTACTATATTATTCCTTATGAATCTCCCCAAAAATGATAGAAGGAGGAAATACTAATATTTTAAAGCAAAGAAAATTTGATAAAATATTTAGCAGAAAAAATAGAATTTTTGTTTTTTGGCTGACATTAGAGTATTATTCTGTAACTTTTTTTTTTTTTTTTTTTTTAATCCGTGCTATGTCTAAACTTCATTTGTATCACTTAGTAGCTGGTTGACCAATGCAGGCATTTGCAAAATAGTACCCTTGGGGTATGAATGAGATTTTAGTAGATTTCAAAAGTAAATAACATAGTACAAAATAGCATATTCTGAAACACAATCCATAACAAACTGATTTACTTGTATGTAACATTTTAAGAAACCTCTACTGGACATTTTGTTGCAGAGTAGGTTAAAGAAGAAAAAAGATTCCTTCTTTCTTTATTCCTTGTCTTCCTCTTTCTCTAGCTAGTTAAATGGCTGTGGATTTACTTGCTATTAATTTCAAAACTATAGCTATCAATCTGCATTTATTCTAAATTTGAGGAGAGAGTAGAACACATAAAGAAAGAATATCGTCATTGTAGGGCCATCTGCAAAAGGAAGGAAGGAAGAAAAACAAAGAGATAATATCATTATATTTTGCAATAGGGCCACCTGCAAAATAAAAAAAGGAAGAAAGGAAGGAAGAAAAACAAAGGAAGGAAGGAAGGAAGGAAGGAAGGAAGGAAGGAAGGAAGGAAAACAAAACTGTGAAACTGCAGAGAAAAAAAAGGAGGTGTAGGAATATGATTAAAAATTTTACCTTTGTTCCTAAAATAACATGAACGCTTTCACATGCAATTAAAATGTGCACTTTAAGGAAGGCAGGCAGGCAAAGAAATAATGTCATTCTAGGACCCTCTGCAAAAGAAAGGAAAGAGGGAAAAGAAAGAAGGGAGGGAGGGAGGGAGGAGAGAAGGAGGGAAGGAAGGAAGTAAGGAAAGAAGGAAGGAAGGCAAGCAGGCAGGCAGGTAAAGAAATAACGTTGTCATTCTAGAACCATCTGCAAAAGAAAGAAAAGAGGGAAAGGAGGGAAGGAAGGAAGGAAAGAAGGGAGGGAGGGACTTTTTTTTTAAACTTAAAATTTGTAAATGGTAAGGATTTTTTTTAAAATGTGTTCTGTTGGGACTCAGAATTCTGATTGCTACTTGTCCTTTGCTTGTTGTACCCAGACTTCTTCCCTTAGGATTAGCTGTAGACTAAAAAGATATGTAAATTGAAATAGATAGAAGTGTATGTGTATGTGTGTGTCTATACTTGTATGTGTATTAGCATGAGTATAATTTTAGAAAGCAATCATCAAATAGTGCTCTAAATTAGAAGAAGAACTTAAGACCTAAGAATAAATCAAAATGCAAAGAGGCCAAAAACATTATTAAAAATTAACAACAAATATGTCACTCTGCTCCTTGGTCATGAAAGCAACAAGGTAAACCTGTTCACCTAAATGTCATTTCTCACTGGCTGAACAAAGTGGTGGAGATGGATTTTTGGTTTGTTTGGGGTTTCTTTGTTTGTTTGTTTTGGCTTTAAAGTAATTTTTTCTACTAGCCTTTATACCTAGCACACTACAGTAGAGCATGGGAGAGGACAGTACTGTCATTAACAGTCTTTATACAACACATTAAATAGCAGGTTCATGGTAATTCACCATACTTCCATGGTAGAGTCTCTCAATGTAAGTAGAGTTCACAATGTCAACTAGTAAAACACACACACACGAAATCTGAAGGAAGCCAAAAAGGAGTGTCCTTCGCTACTGTTTTCTTGTTGTTGGACACAAAATGACCCCAAATTAAAAGACAATCCCTTTACTAATAAAAGTGTTATATTATCTTCCATAAGGTATTATTTGGCCTTGTGCTGGCTGCAGATATCCTGAAACAAAAGTCCCATAGGTCATAGGAGACAGAGAGAGAGAAAAAGATAGATAGAGACAGAGAGAGAGAACAGATTCACATTTTAAAATCTTTGAAATTGTGATTTTTCTGTCAGTCTGTGTTGTATTCAATTTGATGAAATGTGGTACTTTTTTGTCTTTTGTTTTTGGAACAAATGACCTTTTACCCTTGGATTCTACATAGTTTAAACAGCTCTGGTGAAAATGTTATGTTGATGTGTTCATTTGCAGTTTTCATACAAAAGATAATTAATTGCTCCTTAGAGGTTTGGGTTTGAGAAGAATTTCTGTGAATAAATTAATCTCCTGAACCTTTTACTTCTGCAGAGGAAGGAATCCCTCAGGTCAGGACAAACTCTAGCATTACAAACAAAATGTACTTTTCTTCTATATGTTTGCTTTCTTCAAGAAAATGATTAGAAAGATTAATATGCAAATAACAGACTAAACCTCTTACGGGGGGATAAATAGTTAGCAATATATTCTGAAAATCACTGAGACCAGTATCTATTTCTATGAACGTCACTTAGTTGTATGATAATCAGAATACATTGTTTGGAGAAAAATATTAATTTAGGTAGGTCTGAAGAGTTGTCACCAAGTTAATTAATCCCATCTGCTATTTTTACTCTCCGAGCTGGAGCAATCTGTTTGCCAGGAATTCAAAACCAGAAAAAAGGCCCCATGAGCCCCACTAACAATCTTTGTCTACAATGTCTTTCCCCTAATGTCCATGAATTCAGATTTGAAAAGGTGACGAAAAAAAAGTTGTTTGGAAAATCTGATTTATTTCATTTGTGCTCATGGAAATTTAGAAAATTAACTTTAAGTATCATGACATTCAAAAAAACAAAACAGTGAAACTGCAGAGAAAAAAAAAAGGAGGTGTAGGAATATGATTAAAAATTTTACCTTTGTTCTTAAAATAACATGAGTGCTTTCACTTGCAATTAAAATGTGTACTTTATTCCTCATAATCTCCTCCTTGATTTCTTATGTCAAAAAATGTTCTTCTCTTATTAACATAAGAGTTTGACTTTGGAGTCAAACTTGAAAGTTGATTTTTTCATACTTAACATTCTACCTAGTTTTCAGTTACTACGCTATCTTGAGAGGCCTAATATTAGCTTTGTTGTTGAAAAATCACTCACATGTGACAATGTAATGCTGGTAATTACCTGCATTATAAATTTCTGAAATAGACATATGGTATCTTGTTTTCCCCAGTGAGTTTATCACTCAGGTGCTTAGATAAATATATTAACTCTTTCAGATACCTATTTTCCTAAGCCTTAAATGAGGCTAGAAATTCAAATACAAATAAACATGTATTAATTAATGAAGAAAACTAAGAGCATCCAGTATATGTACCTATAAATATCAATGAACTAAAAAATCAGATTTATCATTAAAAATATCAATTTTCCTTTTAGCAGAAAATTGCTTCATCTGATAGGTTTGTTTGATGAATAGGCTGCCATAAAAGTCATCAGCAAGTGACCAATGACCAAAGTTAACATGCTATTTTTAGTCATTATTTTATTTGATCTCGTAGTCTGACAATTTCTGCCTATTAAACCTGATTATAATTCTACATTTATGATTAGCTCTTCTCTTTCATAAACATTTTTCATAAACCTTGTGTCTATCATTTTGCTCTATGATTTCTCCTGAAGCAATCCTTATTCATATCCATGAGCTGAAGTGTCACCTCTTCTAGTGTATCTAGATTTCATATTGTATTTCCACCTGCTAGATTCCTCGGCCTAGATACATATTAAACATATCCCACCTAAATCTGATTCCATTTTATTTTCCCTTAAACTTGTCTTCTCAACTATATTATTATAATGAAACTGTTAGTGTCCCAACTTACTGTGCTCAGTTAATTGAGAACCTTAGTCATCCCACTCTTTCTTCTTTACTCAATGTCCATTATTTACTAAGTAATTATGCCTGTCCCGAATTGTAAATTCTTGAGGATAGAAACCAATTATGCCCACCTTGTAGGCCCAATGTTACTTCACTTCTGACTTTATATTAGGTACACAGTAAATACTGACATGGATACAATTCCAAAGACTTATTATTCATCATCCTTATGGGTTGACTGCACCAGAATTTTGTTGTTAGAATATTGCTTGGCATTGGTGGGCTATAGCAGGATTTAATTTTTTTCATAAACGCTATTTTCATGATCCTGTCTGTCCGGATAGGATTTTACCTTCTTGCGTATCCCTGCTTCACATGGAGAGAAAACCTACAATCCCAGGGAACATTTGGGGTTTTAACATACCCATTTAAGAAAAAGATACGTTATAAAACCTTTTAACTGATTCTAGGCCATTCTTGTAACAGTCACCGATTTATCAATTTGTTGACAATATGGGATATGAATCTCCTTATGCTTGGGTCATGTGTGCAATTATGTAATTTTAAAATTTATTCTTTCAACACACAAGTATTGAGTGCCTACTATATGCAAGGAACTTTTCTAGGCACTTGGGTACATTGATAGACAGAATAGACACTGATTTTTACCCTAGAGAAACTTAACCTTTTTCTAGTGAGAAAAAAAAACCAGACAATAAGCAATATTCTTAATAAATACATGTATATCTAGTGCTACGTTACAAATGAAAAAGAGAACAAATGAAAAAGGTAAACAGTGAATATGTGAGAGCAACGCTGCAGTTTTAAAAAGAGAGGAAGAAAGAGGACAAATGATTTTTTTTTTTTTTAACTTTCCTGCAGAAATTGGGACTGAGGATGATAGATTACAATCCTTTTCTCCTTTCGCAATTGGGGGTTGTATTTTTTTTCTTTTGTTCCCAATCAACTCCCTGCTTAAGTAGTGTGATGGAAAATCTAATGTGCTGAAGAAATAAGCTCTGAAATAGCCAATGAAAGAAGCCATTCCTAAAGAGTGAAGAGTTAATGAAGAATTTTTAACAGCCTATCGACTCAACTTCACTCTGTTACCATTTAAATGGCCTCAAATGGGATGTGAAGCTTAACATATCACGGAACAGCATGTAGTTTCTGGTGGCTGCAAACATTTTCTCATTAATCTTGGTTGCTCAGCACATCAGCAATAATAAGAAGTTTCGAGAGGGTCTATGGCCCAGCCTCAAATTTGTTTTTTCTTTTGTTTTAAAGACAGGAATAAGATAATTTAACAAAGAGTAAAACACATTAAACATTTTTTACATTATTTGCACTAAAGTAATTTGTTGTTTAAAGAATTAATATCTTGTTGGTATTGATGATCTGATTACACCCAGTATTCTGTTTCAACAAACAATATCTCATATGTAATTCATGTGCCTGTATCCTGTTATATTTCCTGTTCATGCTATGTCCTGTGCGTTCACATATCTTAGGTTTCATGTTTTTATCTTACTCAGTTCGTCTAAAGTTCTGAACATGCCATTTTACTCATATTATAATGGCCGTTGTAATTTTTAAATAAATTATAATTTATTATGTACGTGTGCATATCTTACTCTCTAAGGCAATACCATATGTATTTTTTTTTGCAAGATGCCAACTAGAACAAAGGGTTTTTCTTTCTCTGTTGATACAGATATTGACAAAATATTGTTTATGTAAGTGATAAAAATTTACGTGTATTCTATTTATTAATTTAAAAGTGACCATATGTAACAAATCTCCAGTTTCTCAACATCCCGACTGGGTGCTCTCTGTACTCTGTGTTTAGGGTGAACAAATATTCCGATTTGCCCATGATAGTTCCAATCAATGCTAGTATCTCTGCACACCATCAATAATTCCCCTTCACTCTAGAAAGCATCCCTAGTTGTATGATAAATTAAATGGTCACTGTATCCATGATTGATATGAAATCTGGCTATCATTAAAGACACTGTTCTTTAATGTGACTTCTAAGACACTATTCATCTAATCTTCTACCCTTCTGGAACATCCCTAGCTCTTTTGAGAATTATTGCCATCATCTTTTCTCTCTTCAACAATGTCCTGGTCATTTATCCTCATTAGTTGAAGGCTTTTGCAGTTGGTGTTACACCCTATTCCAAACCCTGCTTTTTACCTTTTTGTACTTCATGCTGTTGAACGACCAAATGTTATCATGCCCCAGTTCATTCCCATGTTCACCTCTAATAATGTTCACCTCCATCAAATTTCACATCTGTAACTGTTCCTTAGGTTTTGCCTGCTTTATCCTAAAAATGTGATATTCAGATGTTCCTGTTTCTTAACAAGCCTCCTATTTTCATATCTGTGTAGCTTTTTCATTAGTGACTTGCCCTAAATCTTTCTTTTATCTCATCAGTATCTCAAAGATTTGACCCCTTAACTCCCTTTCTTTTGATGTTTTTTGTTAATCTCTGTGAGCCTTAGGTTTTCATTTTTAGCTTTTGAAATATTTTTTCCTTTTATATATGCTTGATTTTCCTTTTGTTCTAGTCCCCCAAATAACATAAATTCTGGAAAAACAGAGATGTTTATGTTTAGTTCACTGCTGTCTCTCCAGAATCTATAAGAGTGCCTGGTTCATGGTAGGCCCTCAAAAGATGTATGTTGAATGAATATTTGAATCAGGCGGGTTGTGAATCAGATATCAACTCAGAGGTACCTATTCTGATAATCCAAATTTTAAAAAAACCTTCAATTTCCATTGTCATTCTTACTTGAGAAATACTTCTATTTTATTTGTTCTTAGCAAGAAGCAGCTCCAGAAATTTTCTTGTGTACATATTTATCTTTTTTTTTTAAACTTACAGGCAAGAACTCACTCTGTCTTATCACTCTTCTATCTCTTGCAACTTAGAGTGAAGCATTAGTATATCATAGGCTTTCAGTAAATTATTTGTTCATTTAATATCTTTTCTGTAAAATGTGGGTAGTAATATCACCTAGTTCACTATGCTGCTGTAAGGATCAAGTGATAAAATATGTAAGGAGCTTGGTGCATTGCTTAGTAGAAGTCACCATGCAAAATTTAGATGTTTTCATTATGCCACACAAAACAGTAGCAAGAGTAGTCTAAAAAGTAAATTCATCATACTGTCTACTTACCATTCTTAAATGGCCAGACACTGTCTTTATAAGATGATGGTCAAGCTTCTTAACATAGCACATAAGGACATTTATTATTTGGCCTTTTCCTATCTCTCTTGTCTCATCTTATGCCCTGTTCAAACCACCTCCAGGGCCATGTTCCCACCATACTGAGTTACGTTCAATTCCCCATGATTTGCTCGCCTTTCAGGCCTGTGCCAAGGCTATGTTGCCACCATGTTTTAACTTGGCTTATGCCTCCATGGGCTCAGGATCTCAACTGAGATTGTTCTTCCTTGAGAGAGCATTCTCTGACTCATAAAACCATCTTCTATCTTTAGCAGTTATGAAATGTCCTATTTTCTTCTTGGTCTCCCTTAGACTGCAAAGTCTTCAAGGACAGGAATTATTTCATGTTCATCTTTACATCTTTGGCACCTAATGAAGTGGCTGATGCATGGTTGGAACAGGACTCTCACCAGCTTCCATCAACACATCTACTCACACATCAACTCCTGCCTGTCTTCCTTTTGTTGTCAATGAAACTATTTATTCATAGCTAATCTCTATCCCCACTTGCATAATAGATTGTCTTTTCATGCCTGTTCAAGCAAGGACTTCACTCCACTAGCTTTCTGTTGCTTTCTTACATCACTCATTTTTAATTATCAAAATCGTTCTTATCTGCTTAATCTGTTTATATCATGTATGTATATAGATCCTTCTTTTTACTGCTCTATTGCTCTATTTTACAGCACAACTTCTTTTTTTTTTTTTTTTTTTGAGTCTCTCACTGTCACCTGGATTGGAGTGCAGTGGTGCAATCTCACCTCACTGCAACCTCAGCCTCCCAGGTTCATGTGATTCTCCTGCCCCAGCCTCCAAAGTAGTTGGGATTACAGGTGCCTGCCACCATGCCCAGCTAATTTTTTTTTTTTTTGTATTTTTAGTAGAGACAGCTTTTCACCATGTTGGCCAAGGCTGGTCTCGAACTCCTAACCTTGTGATTTGCCTGCCTTGGCCTCCCAAAGTGCTGGGATTACAGGCATGAGCCACAGAGCCCGGCAGCAGCACAACTTCCTAAAATATATGTTTGTACTTAAGGTTTCTACTCTCTCAGGTTTCATTTAAAAAATGTACTTCAACTTGGCTTTCATCCTAAACACCATCAAAAATGACCATAACAAGGTCATCAGTAACTTCTGTGTAGCCAGATGATGAGTTATTTTTACTTTATTTGGAAACACTTCAAACTTATTAAAGTTCCAACAATAAAAGTAGTGCAAATAACATAATCAGCCTTTAATCATATTCATTTATAAGTTTTTATCTGATTTCCTCTCTCTCTCTAACATACACAAACACACATACACACATCCATTTTTTTTTTTGAAAATTTAGAGGTTGAGTTACATATATGTCATGGATGGACATTTAATTTTAAATACTTCAGTGTATATTTTCTAAAAATATAAATATCTTACATTACCACGACAGAGTTATAATCTTCATAAATTTACATAGATATCATAATTGTATCTAACCTGCTATTGATACTCTAATTTTTCCATTTGATCTAACAATGTGTTTTATGCCTTCCTTCCATTCTCAGGTACAAAATCTAGTCTACTGCTAGTTATTTCATGTAGCAGCTTATTCTTTCTGAAACATTTCCACTTATTCTCTTTGCCTTTTATGACATTGATGTTTCTAGAAAATAAAGTGTACCCAACACAAACTATTTTCATTAATATAACATACCTCCTTCTTGAGTGAAATAGGCAATATTCTATCTATGTCAAGGTATCACATATGCAGGCACATAATGTCCTTCGGTCCCCCACTGATAGTAATTTTGATCACGCATTCAAGGTGTCTCTTGATATCTTCACTTTATAAATACTGTAATTTTTCCCCCTTTTCAACTAATAAATGGTCTGTAAATTAATTTAAAAAATAATGGAAATAAACATCCTATCCCCATGTAAAATTTCTTCCTTAGATTTAGCATCCAGGTAGTTTTGCCTGATCCAAACTTCACCGTGATTGTTGCAAAATGATGATTTTTTCCAACCCCGGTCTTTCTTCCACATTTACCAGTTGGCCTTCAGCATTTTACTATAAGTAAGACCCCTCCCGATTCTCTCATTTATTTATTTATTTGTTTGTTGTCATATGAACTCAGGGTTTCCTATTTTTTCATTGGTTCATAATTCGTTACTGTATGTCACCATTTCGGTGCTAACATTGTGTAGATTTGATCAGTCTGGCTCCTGTGTTTTTGTAAAAGGCCCCCATCAATTTTGAGCACTGCTTTACTTTCTGACCTAACAAGATGTTATAGGCTCATTTTGTACCTATTCTGCCCAGCCTTGACAATCAACTGTTTCTCCTAGGATCTCTGGTTCTTTTCAGGAAGGTAGTGGAGATCAGGATTTGGGTGCAAGATATGCTTTGAGTATCTTTTCTCGATTGCCCTTTCAGTAATTATGTCTCGGAAATATACGCATGCATATACATGTATATATCCATACACACATACAAATGTAAAGAATTACATTTACTTGTATACATGCATGCATACATGTGAAATCACAAATTCACAGCAATACCTTCCATTCCTATCCGTTCCCACAGAGTTTGTTCCTCCCTTCTCTCATTCCATATTTGTTTTCCCATTCTTCCACAGTGAGAATCCTGCCTCCTGACAGCCTCCACACATTTACTCGTTTACTCAATCTTATATTACATCTAAAACAGTAGATGTAATTTGGAATTCTAAAATAGCTTTAGAAGTTTTATGGCCATACCACTACAATAAACAAACTTACTAAAAAAGCTTAAGATTTCTTTGCAATTATATCCCTGCTTCCACCTGGCCTGCCCAACACAAAAACTGTGTTGATAAATTATTTTGATTTGGCCAGCCTCCCTTGCCCCCTCCCTTCCTTCCTCCTTTCCTTTCTTTCATCCCGTCTATGTGATTATAGTATTCATTGCAATAAAATTGTGTTCATTTATTCCATTTTTTTGAGATTATTCCCCACCTTCTCATTCTTAAGGGAAATGAAAGGTTAAATTTTATTTATTTATAAATTCTTATGTTTATAATTTGATAAAATAATTTAATTTAATAACACTGTACCTTCAAAAGAAAAAGAAACTATGCCAAAAATTTTAGTCATAGAAGTATCTTTCCTGCCCTGTCCCTTTGAATTCATTCTCCTTTGTAGATAACTAATCTTATTGTTTTGTTTTGACTTTGCTTTGTTTTTTTGTGTTTGTTTATTAATCCTGTGCTGTGTTTGTCATCATAAGCAGATATGTGTATGCCTTCTTACTTCTTTCTTCCACAAAATGTAACATAGTATTTGCTTTCTGTACTTTTAACCCCCACTTAGATTACTTAGAAATCACTCCTTGTCATTCAGTTCTTTCTCATTCAGTTTTACAGCTGCAATGTACTTCCATTGTACTATAGTTTATTTAACCAATCTTGGATGCTCAAAAAATTTAAATACCACAGTTCCTTGAATAACATTATTTTGTTCAATGTTCTTTCCTTATAATGTTAAAGAGGAAAAAATTCTCTTCCTGTCTGGGGCCCACGGCCTTGCGGAGTTTGCATTTTCTCCCCTTGTCTGCATGGGGCTTCTCAGGGTTCTCTCCTTTCCTCTCACATCCCAATGGTGCACACATAAGATGAACTGGGGCATGTCTACATGGTCCCGGGGTGAGTGAATGTGAGTGTGTGTGTGAGTGTGCCCTGCGATGGGATGGTGTCCTGGACAAGGTGGGTTCCCACCTGGAGTCCTGCTACTGAGACAGGATCTGGCTACCCAGGCCCCTGAAATGGAATAAGTGGGTTGGAAAACGAATGAATGAATGAATGAATGAATGAACAAATGAATGAACAAGTGAACAAACGAATGAATGAATGAATGAACAAACGAACGAATGAATGAATGAATGAACGAACGAACGAATGAATGAATGCAGATCATAAAATTAAAAAATTCATCAAGTATACAATAATCGTACAAGTGCATGACAGTAAACAATGTGACAGAACAGTGCTCAGCAAGCCTGCTGTATTGGAGATTGCTTGTTTTTTGAACTGCATGGTGGGAGGAGGTGCTCCTGACAATATTCCCTTTGTAAACATTTATTTCTTGATTGAACCCATCACCACTACAACTGCCCTTGCTCACTGATTCACCCAAAATTGGGTATCATCCTCTCACTAGTTTTTTTTTTTCTTTTTCTTTTTTTTTGAGATGGGCTTTCGTTCTGTCGCCCAGGCTGGAGTGCATTGCCGCGATCTCAGCTCACTGCAAGCTCCGCCTCCCGGGTTCAAGCCATTCTCCCGCCTCAGCCTCCCGAGTAGCTGGGACTACAAGCGCCCGCCACCACGCCTGACTAATTTTTTTTGTATTTTTAGTAGAGACGGCGTTTCACTGTGTTAGCCCGGATGGTCTCGATCTCCTGACCTCGTGATCCGCCCTCCTCGGCCTCCCAAAGTGCTGGGATTACAGGCATGAGCCACAGTGCCCGGCCCTTTTCACTTGTTTTTAGTAATGTTTCTTAAATATATAGCTCACATTTATTTTAAAGTTTAGTATTAGAAGTGTTTTGGGTCGTTATTTAGTAATGTAGTGATGTTTTGTGACAGGAAATAGGCTGCAGAAACTAAACTCTTGCTTCTAACACTTACCCGATGGTAACACTGATTTTGTTATACATCGTTTCACTTAAAGTCACAGTTTCAAAGAACGTATCATTTATGTTAAGAGAGGACTTCCTGCACTTCCAACATTTTGCAATGACAAATAATACTGCAATGAATAACCTTTGTGTGTACATACTCATATTTTTGGATGTGTATCTTCAGGATAAATTCCTAGAACTTGTACTGATGAATTAAAGAGTAAATTCAGTGTAATATTTTGCTAGATATTGCTAAATTCTTATGTGTGTCAGTCGTGACATTTACATTCCTATCACCAATGTATGAGAGTGCCTTTTTCCCCATCATCCTGCCAAGAGATGTTATTTTCAGATTTTGAGTATTTGCCAATCTTACAGTAGAAAAATGGAACTTCAATATCATTTTAATTTACATTTATCTATTAGGAGTGTTATTGAATGTATTTTCATAAGTTTAATGGTCATTTTCAGATCTCTTTTTGTGAATAATTAAGTTCATATACTTTACCATGATAGGACTCTCGGTCCTGTTAGCCTCAATTTTTACAGGTTCTTTAGAAATTAGGGATATCCATTCTTTATCTGTGATATACATCATAATTGTTTTCTAGTTTTCTATTTGTCTTTTGACAGTGCTTATTATTTTATTTTTACTATGTTTAAAAAATATTTATGTAGCACTATGTATTGGTATGTTCTTTAATTGCATATGGATTTTTAGTCAAGTTAGAAAGTCTTACAATAGAAGAAGTTACCCATATGTTTTCTAGTATTTATGCAGCTTTATTTTTACATTTAGAATCTCTCATATATTTAGAATTTATACTGGTAAGGATGTGTTGATGGTCGTATTTATATCTTTCACTAAATGGCTATCTAGTTGTTTCAATGCCATTTACAAAAAATGATGCACTGTTTCTCTATTTGCGTTGTCGAAAATGTGGTGCCAGTTTAATTCTCATAGAGAAGTGCTTGTGAATCACTGAGGATCTTTCTTTATGTTTAAAATTTGATACTTTTACTAGGATATGTTTAGAATTTAGCCTTCTAGGGTCAGTTTGCCTCTGTACTCAGTGGGATCTTTCAATGCATAGATTAAAATCTTCTTTAGGCTGGGCACGGCAGCTCACGAACGCCTGTAATCCCAGCACTTTATGAGGCCAAGGTGGGCAGATCACGAGGTCAGGAGATCGAGACCATCCTGGCTAACACGGTGAGATCCCGTCTCTACTAAAAAAAATTTAAAAAATTAGCCGGGCGTGGTGGTGGGCGCCCGTAGTCCCAGCTACTCGGGAGGCTGAGGCAGGAGAATGGCGTGAACCCAGAAGGCGGAGGTTGCAGTGAGCAGAGATCACGCCACTGCACTCCAGCCTGGGTGACAGAGCGAGACGCCATCTAAAAAAAAAAAAAAAAAGAAAAATCTTCTTTAATTTCTGGAAACTCTTCTTGAGTTATGGTTTTAAATGTTCGGCTTTCCATGTTTTTATTTTCTTTTTCAGGGACATCACTAATATGAATGTTTAACCTCCTTTATATGTTTTCCATTTAAATCATTTTCTCTCTCACCCCTTTATCTTCTTTCTTCATCTCATTTTTATTCTTTGGTTGTTTTTCTAATTTCCTTCAATGCCTTACGTTTTCATTTAGTTCTAGACTCCCTTTTGTATCCTACAATTGTCTATATTTTTAATG
This sequence comes from Hylobates moloch, assembly GCF_009828535.3. NCBI lineage: Eukaryota > Metazoa > Chordata > Mammalia > Primates > Hylobatidae > Hylobates > Hylobates moloch. Next base: position 142,694,026 of record NW_026652281.1, read on the forward strand.
AGTTGTCTGTTTACAACATTATTTAATTAGTTCAATCAGCACTTATTTTAATTCTTCCTGTTTTGCATTTCCTATTTAAGTTTTTATATTTCTGAATCAAAGTGTTTTTTCCTATTCACAAAATTCTCACTTGAGTATATGTAATTCAGTCTTGGGGGTGCTGTGTTTCAATTTTCATTGGCTGATTTTTTGTTTGGTTGGTTTGGGTTTTGTTTTGTTTTTTAGGATAAAGTTTTTCTATTTTTGTTAGCGGGTCTTTCACATTTTCTAGCATTTTACAGTAGTTTTGTGTTTATGTAGCCCAGTTTCTTTTATTCTAATTGATTTTATGGTCAAGTTTCCAAGTTCAAGAGTATCCTGCTTTATTATTATTATTATTATTATTATTATTATTAATTATTAATTATTATTATTATTATTTCTGTAGAGATGGTGTCTCCCTGTCTTGCCCAGGCTGGTCTCGAACTCTTGGGTAAGAGTATCCTCTTGTGTCAGTCCTACCCTCTCCTGTGTAGTTTCTCCTATAAATGTGCTGTTGCTGGTGGAAGTTGGGATAAGGTTTGGTATATCACAACTTTTTTCCTTCTCTTCAAGGTCTCATATTGTCTCTTTTCATGTCCTTTCTTCTCCCTGTGTTGTCTTACAGGGGATCACCCTTTTTCTGTACAGCTAATTCTTCCCCAGAAGCAAAGCTTCTCTAAGACTGCTACTTCCAGTTCTGCTCATGAGGAAGGCCCCTTCCCCATGGAGTTGTGATGTTCAGTATTTTTGTGTATTTTTTCCTGTTTCTGACAGTGATTTTACTGAACTTCCTAAGACTTTCATTCCCCTCTTCTATTTTTCATGGAGCCTCCAGTTTTCTTCCTGCTGCCCACCATTACCACTGGCTTGTGATAGTGGCCACAGTTGGGGGTTGTAGGAATTTTTCCTTTTTCTTCTACTTAGAGATAATTTGAAGATTGATTCTCTCTGTCTCCTAGGAATGCTAAAGATATTTGTCTAGTGTGGTTTTATGTTTGCTGTGTTGTTTTTTATTTTTTAAGAGTTAAGGGGAGATTTGAAATCATGCTGCTATTGTTTTGCAAAACTCCATTGGTCGATTCTCAGCCCTCATTTTGCTTGATTTCTCAGTAGTAGTAGATAGCAATGATAACTTTCTCCTTCTGAATATACTTCCTTCATTTTGTTTTTAGGACACTACGTTCTTGTTTCTCTGTATACCTTTCTCATTGCTTCTTCAGCTTCTTTTGCTGCTTCTTTTCGTCTCCCAGATTTCCAGCTTTGTATCTACTGCCTAGATCTATCTGTTAACTTCCAGACTCACATATACAGTTTTTACTCAACATCTTGTCTTGGATTTCTAAAAGACACCTCAAACTCAAGTGTTCAAAACTGATTTCTTGATTTGCCTCCTCCTAACTTAGCCCTGCCACCTTAAGACTTCTCTTTTCCATTGATGGCAAATACATTATTATTATTATTTTTTTTTTGAGATGGAGTCTAGCTCTGTTGCCCAGGCTGGAGTGCAGTGGCGGGATCTCGGCTCACTGCAAGCTCTGCCTTGCCCATTTAGGCCGTTCTCCTGCCTCAGCCTCCCAAGTAGCTGGGACTACAGGCACCCACCACCACGCCTGGCTAATTTTTTGTATTTTTAGTAGAGACGGGGTTTCACCGTGGTCTCGATCTCCTGACCTCGTGATCCGCCCGCCTTGGCCTCCCAAAGTGCTGGGATTACAGGCGTGAGCCACCGCGCCCAGCCATTTTTTTATTATTAAGACCCCAAGCCATGCATCTTTATTGTTTTTATTTTTTATTTTTTTAGGATAATCATTCAAACTTTTCAATCTCCCTTTACACATTATATTAACATTCATATTGCAAGGCATTCCATTCACAAATATTACAGTTTGATAAAAACTTCACACACATACTCCCAAAGTCTATACCAGATTCAGTCAACTTTACTAAATCACTCAAATAATAAAAGTAATGAAAACATTATTATTTTTAAAGCAATAAGGTCTGAGGCACTCTGGGAAAGATGTTCTCTTATAAGTATAATGTGTCAGTGGTATGAAATTATATTACAAGGATGCCCAGTAATCAAGTACACTCTAGTGACAATGACTTTGACTGCCCAATATCTGCGTTCCTTTCAGCAGTTGTCCAAGTAGGAGTGTATCCAGTGAAGACATATCAGATCACAAAGTCATGCATCTTTATTGACTCTTCTTTTCCTCTTCAACTTAACACTTAATTAATTCATCAAGGAATATTATTGGTTCTAATTCCAAAATATTTCTAATTTGTATGTTTCCTACCAACTCTACTATTACCACACTGGTAAGAGGTGCTAACATTTTATATATAAACTACTTACAACCTCTTAACTGGTCCTCCTGCTTTCTCCGTTCAATATTTTCAGAGGCCAGAGTCATTCTTTTCAAACTTAAAAGTATATATCACCTTTTTTAATTAAAAAAAAAACATTTATTTTAGGTTTGAGGGTACGTGAGAAGGTTTGTTACAGAGATGAACTCATATCATGGAGGTTTGTGATACAGATTATTTCATCACCCAGGTATTAATCCCAGTACCCAAGAGCTATCTTTTCTGCTCCTCTCACTCCTCTCACCTTCCTCCTTCAAATAGACCTCACAGTTTGTCGTTTCCTTCTTTCTGTTCAAGAGTTATTTAGCTCCCACTTATAAGTGAGAATATGTGGCATTTGGTTCTCTGATCCTGCATTAGTTTGCTAAGGAAAAGAGCCTCCGGCGGCTGGGCGTGGTGGCTCATGCCTGTAATCCGAGCACTTTTGGTGGCCGAGGCGGGTGGATCACCTTGAGGTCAGGAGTTCGAGGCCAGCCTGGCCAACATGTTGAAACCCCGTCTCTACTAAAAATGCAAAGATTATCTGGGTGTGGTGGCAGGATCCTATAGTCCCAGCTGCTTGGGAGGCTGAGGCAGAAGAATCGTTTGAACCCGGGAGGTGGAGATTGCAGTGAGCCGAGATGGCGCCGCTGCGTTCCAGCCTGGGCAACAGAGCAAGACTCTGTCTCAAAAAATAAAAATAAAAAAAAAGAAACAAAAAGAAAATAGCCTCCAGCTCCATCCATGTTCCCGCAAAAGACATGATCTCATTCTTTCGTATGGCTGCATAATATTTCATGGTGTATATGTATCATGTTTTCTTTATCCAGTCTGCCATTGATGGGCATTTAGGTTGGTTCTATGCCTTTGTTATTGTGAATAGTGCTGCAATGAACATTTTTGTGCATGTGTTGATTTCTGTTCCTCTGGGTATATACCCAGTAATGGGATTGCCGGGTTGAATGGTAGTTATGCTTTTAGCTTTTACAGGAATCACCATACTGCTTTCCATGATGGTTGAACTAATTTACACTCCTACCAACAGTGTATAAGTGTTCCCCTTTCTCCACAACCTCTCCAGCATCTGTTATTTTTTGACTATTAAGTGCTCTTAATAATATTAATTATTTTATTCTTATTTATTTCATGGTCAAGTTTCCATGCAGATGAGAGATATAAATAGAGCCATCATCACATCCTTAACAGTACAAATTCTGAATATATGAGAGATATAAATGTAAAACTACATCTGCTTAAACAATATTAATAGTCCCTATTATTATTTACATCCCTTAATATTATTATTAAGGGCCATTAATCATAGCCCTCTGACTTGTGTGAGATGGTATCTCATTGTGGTTTTGATTTGCATTTATCTAGTGATAAAGTATATACTATCTTTCCTCTGCTCTAAGCCCTCCAGTGTCTCTCTATTTCACTCAGAGTAAAAGCTAAATTCATTATAATGGCCTAAAAGCCTTACAGTCTGCCACTCATTACCTCTCTGACATCGTCTACAAATCTGTTCTTTGATTATTCCATTTCAGTTGTACTGGTGTCTTTGCCATTCAGCAAACAAGATAGATATTCTTCCAGATTAGGATTTTGCGCTAGCAGTTCTTTCTGCTTAGATCACTTTTCACATAGAAATTTAAATGGCTAACTCTCTCACTCCTTTAAAGTATAAGCTCAAATATTATCTTCTCAATGAGGCATACTCAGACCTTCCTTTTAATATAACTTACTCTATCCACGCGTTGTCACTCTAATCCCACCTATGTTGGTTTATGTTTTTATTTTTGCAACATTTCTCATTAGCCAGCATAAGACCTTGGCTTCACAGAGGCTGAAGTTTTTATTGCTTGTGTGTTGCATGTGCCTAGAAGTGTGCCTGACATAGAGCAGGTACTCAATAAAAGCCTGATAATAAATACAGACGGAATCAGTTCTGTAAATTCCTAACTCTTTACATTTAGATGGATGCCTCATTTATATCTGAATTCATTGTCAATTAATAGTAAATTTCCATAGGCATATGTCAGATTTAGAGTCTGTGATTTCTAATAATTACTTCCGAAAACTTTATATGTAGTAAACTGACTTAATAACTGAAGAAAAGAGACTATTAAAGGTGCATCCAATCGTGATCCCTTGGAAGTATCTTCCAAGTTTAATAAAAAACTAATATCATAACAAATGTTAAATTTTGCCTTTCAAGTTTGTGGGAGGTGCAATTTGAAGCTTTCTTATTTTAACATATATCTCACACATCCCTCATAATTTGAAACCATTAAGAAATCTGAGATCCCTTGAAAATGAAACTAGTCTTTTAATTTTTTTCTCATTTTCACCGCACAGTAGTAGTGCTATGCCAGTCTTTTTTCCTCTTTGAATCCATTAAAGAAAGCATGCAAGAACCACAATGTTAACATATTTCATTCACTATTTGGTGTTGTTAATTAAAATAAATTCAAACTTATATTCTCGTAAGATAGAAAATGACATCAAGATTCTATAATCCAAGCCTCTTAATTTATTGCAACATTAACTGAGGGAGAAAAAAATTATATCATTTACCAATGCTCATACAGTTAATTAATGTCAAAGTGAGAACAAAAATTCAGGTGCCTCAGTGGATCTGAAGGTGATTTGGCTGCACTATCTGCCACCTCTTTGTTCACCAGAGTTGAAACTGCTGATCTGGTTGCCTAGACTGGTGTTTCCTTCCTCCCTCATCGCACCCCTCCAGAACCGAGCACTCAGTCAAGAGGACGACCTTCCCTTACAGGAAAGAACCAGTCTTCTGTAAAGAATAGAAGAGTAGCTGCACTCGCCTGCTAGAAGAAATTCCAGACAATTTCTCAAGATCCTTTTTTTTTTTCTTTTTCCTTTTTCTTTTTTCTTTTTTTTTTTTTTGGAGACAGGGTCTCACTCTCTCACCCAGATTGGAGTGCAGTGGCCCAATCTCGGCTCATTGCAACCTCCACCTTCCAGGCTCACATGATTCTCCTGCCTCAGCCTCCCGAGTAGCTGGCATTACAGGCTCACACCACCACTGCACAGCTAATTTTTGTATCTTTAGGACAGATGGGGTTTCAGGCTGGTCTTGAACTCCTGACCTCAAATGATCCACCCTCCTCAGCCTCCCAGAGTGCTGGGATTACAGGCATGAGCCACTGCACCGGCCTCAAGATCCAATTCTAAGAGAACATGGAGTAGTCAGGCTTCCAAGACTCCAGACACATCCCAATGAGGTGCTGCATGTGGCAGTCTGCCATTTGTAAAGAAAGAAAGAAAAAAAAAAAACAGACTTTAAGGTCCTCAATTTTCAGATCAAAGTCCTTTCTATTATCCCATATTGTATTATCACTTGAAAAAAATCACCTATGCTTTTCATGGAATATAAAGGCATGTATAATATGCCATAATATATGTGTATGTATATGTATGCATACCTATATATCTATATATAATATACATATATATGTTTTTTTCTGTTAGTTTTCATTTCCTTGTTCATGTCTTATAATAGATTTATAGATATGTGGACCCAAACAAAAATGTTAAGATGTCAAATTTTTTAGTTTCTTTATGCCAGATCTAGAAAACTGCTGATGATAGGTTAATACAAAAATGTTTGCTCGTATCATTTGAAGCATTTTATTCTCCAACTAATATTAAAAAAACTAACAAAACCTCAATAAACCATAGGGCATTTATATCTCACATACCAAAAAGTTTAGTCAGAAAGTTTCCAGAATTGGTTAATCAAATAGTTCAAAAATTTTATCAAATTTTCTTCCATATTTCCATCCTGTCATCTTCAGCTTGTAGACTTGTGCTCTTAGTGTGTCACTGTGCATAATCCAATGATGGCTGACACTTTCCAAGGCGTCACATGTACATGTCAGATTCTACATGAGGCAGAACTGTTCTTGTCTTGTGCTCTATTTTTAAAAAGGAGAAAGAAAATCATTGTATTAAGTCTTCTAGTTGATATCTTCTCATGTCTCTTTGGCAAGTCTTGTGTCAAACCTATGCCTAAATTAATCATTTGACAAGGGGATGAGGCTTACATAAATAAAATAAATTGGGTCTAATATCCTTGGAAAGCATGGGTTTTCTTTAGTAAAAACAAAGGTAAATAAGGGATTTAAACAGGCAAACAATAATGCCATCCACTCTTTTCTCCTGTAAAACAAAAAAATATATATTACATTGTTTGCATTTGTAAGTTGGTGGAATATACACATTTTTGCTAACTTAGATGATAGTAAAACCAGCCAAACTTCAATCATAATTTAAATACTTCTATAATTGAGTCTTCATACTTTTTATTTGACTACTATGAAGATGTGTTTGTGCTATGACACAAGTCCTTGATTTCAATACAGTCCTAAAGGTCGATAGCCCATCATATAATCTCAGAATAAATTCTTTCCTCTTCTATTACTTGGAAAATATTATACAGAATTGGTACAATTTATTCTCATATGTTTGGCAGAATTCCCCAGTGAAGCCTTCTAAGCCTGGAAAATTTTTTTCAGAATGTTTTTAACTATAGATTTCATTTCTTGAGTAGTTGGACTATTCTTATTTTCTATTTCATCTTGAGTGAGCGTCAGTAGCTTCTGGTTTGTCTTCTCTATTTTGTCAGCTTTGTCAGAAGTTTATTATTAATAATTTTGTTAATCTTTTTAAATAACAAGTTTTTGTTCCTTTAACTTCCTCTATGACTTTTTCTTTTCAATTTCCTTCATTTATGTCCTTATATTTATTATTTCTGTCTTTTTGTTTGTTTTCAGTTTATTTTGCTTGTACCAATTTTTTAAGGTAGAAAATTACATTGTTAATTTGAGAACCTTTATCTTTTCTAATATAAATACTTCATATGATAAGTTTCTCTCCTAGCACTGCTTTAGCTGCATCTCACAGATTTTGATTTGTCAAATTTATATTCTCATTCAGTTCAAAATACTCTTTAATCTCTCTTGTGTCTTTCTCTTTGACCCATGGATTATTTAATGTGTGTTAACTTCCAAATATTTGGAGTTTTTCTACTTTCTTTTGGTGATTAGTGGTTTAATTCCGTAATGATCAGAGAACATATTTTGTGTAATTTCAGGTTTCATATTTTTATTTTTTATACCTAAGGTGTGATCTGTCTTGGTGAATGTTCCATGAATGCTTCAAAAGCATGTGCACTTTATTCTTGCTTAGTGAAGTGTTCTACAAATGTCAATTAGATGCAGGCAGCTTATAGTGTTTCTCAGTTCTATGCATTGTTGAATTTCTGTCTACACATTGTATTTTTTACTGAGAGGGTATGATGAAGTTTACAACTATAAATTGAGTTTATTTCTTTCTTCTTGCAGTACTTTCTTTTTAGTTTTTGCTTCATGTATTTTAACATGCTTTGTTAGGTGTATATGCATGTGAGAATGTTATGACTTATGACATCCTAGTGTTTTTACCCTTTTAGCACTATGTAAGGTCCACCTTCATTTCTGATAATTTTTGCTTTGAAGTCAACTTTGTCTGCTATTAATACAGACACCTCTGCTTTTTAAAAGTAATATATTAGTATATGGTATGTCTTTTTTCATTTGTTTACTTTATCCTACTATGTCACTACAGGTGGACTGAGTTTTTTGACAGAACATGAGGATGATCTATATAATTTTTAATACATGCTGACAATATCTGTCTTTTAATTGGTATGGTTGGGGCAGTTGCCTTTATGATTTTTTTTCCTTCAACTTTTAAGTTCTGGGGTACATGTGCAGGAGGTGTAGGTTTGTTACATAGGTAAATGTGTGCTATGGCAGTTTGCTGCACAGATCAGCCCAACACCTAGGTTATTTTATATATATATATATATATACTTTAAGTTCTAGGTTACATGTGCACAACGTGCAGGTTTGTTACATATGTATACATGTGCCATGTTGGTTTGCTGCACCCATTAACTCGTCATTTACATTAGGTATTTCTCCTAATGCTATCCCTCTCCCTGCCCCCAACCCCATCATAGGCCCCAGTATGTGATGTTCCCTGCCCTCTGTCCAAGTGTTTTCATTGCTCAATTCCCATCTATGAGTGAGGACATGTGGTGTTTGGTTTTCTGTCCTTGTGACAGTTTGCTGAGAATGATGGTTTCCAGCTTCATCCATGTCCCTGCAAAATATATGAACTCAACCACTTTTATGGGTGATAGTATTCCATGGTGTATATGTGCCACATTTTCTTAATCCAGTCTATCATTGATGGACATTTGGGTTGGTTCCAAGTCTTTGCTATTGTGAATAGTGCTACAATAAACATACGTGTGCATGTGTCTTTATAGTAGTATGATTTATAGTCCTTTGGGTATATACCCAGTAATGGGATGGCTGGGTCAAATGGTATTTCTAGTTCTGGATCCTTGAGGAATCACCACACTGACTTCCACAATGGTTGAACTAGTTTACAGTTCCACCAACAGTGTAAAAGTGTTCCTATTTCTCCATATCCTCTCCACCATCTGTTGTTTCCTGACTTTTTAATGATCGCCATTCTAACTAATGTGAGATGGTATCTCATTGTGGTTTTGATTTGCATTTCTCTGATGACCAGTGAGGATGAGCATTTTTTCATGTGTCTGTTGGCTGCATAAATGTCTTCTTTTGAGAAGTGTCTGTTCATATCCTTTGCCCACTTTTTGATGGGGTTGTTTGTTTCTTGTAAATTTAAGTTCTTTGTAGATTCTGGATATTAGCCCTTTGCCAGATGAGTAGGTTGCAGAAATTTTCTCCCATTCTGTAGGTTGCCTGTTCACTCTGATGGTAGTTTCTTTTGCTGTGCAGAAGCTCTTTAGTTTAATTAGATCCCATTTGTTAATTTTGGCTTTTGTTGCCATTGCTTTCGGTGTTTTAGGCATGAAGTCCTTGCCTATGCCTATGTCCTGAATGGTATTGCCTAGGTTTTCTTCTAGGGTTTTTTATGGGTTTAGGTATAACATTTAAATCATTAATCCATCTCAAATTAATTTTTGTATAAGGTGTAAGGAAGGGGTCCAGTTTCAGTTTTCTACATATGGCTCCCAGTTTTCCCAGCACCATTTATTAAATAGGGAATCCTTTCCCCATTTCTTGTTTTTGTCAGGCTTGTCAAAGATCAGATGGTTGTAGGTGTGTGGTGTTATTTCTGTGGCCTCTGTTCTGTTCCATTGATCTATATCTCTGTTTTGGTACCAGTACCATGCTGTTTTGGTTACTGTAGCCTTGTAGTATAATTTGAAGTCAGCTAGCGTGATGCCTCCAGCTTTGTTCTTTTGGCTTAGGATTGTCTTGGCAATGCAGGCTCTCTTTTGGTTCCATATGAACTTTAAAGTAGTTTTTTCCAATTCTGTGAAGAAAGTCATTGGTAGCTTGATGGGGATGGCATTGAATCTATAAATTACCTTGGGCAGTATGACCATTTTCATGATACTGATTCTTCCTATCCATGAGCATGGAATATTCTTCCATTTGTTTGTGTCCTCCTTTATTTCATTGAGCAGTGGTTTGTAGTTCTCCTTGAAGAGGTCCTTCACATCCCTTGTAAGTGGTATTCCTAGGTATTTTATTCCCTTTGTAGCAATTGTGAATGGGAGTTCGCTCATGATTTGGCTCTCTGTTTGTCTATTATTGGTGTATAGGAATGCTTGTGATTTTCGCATATTGATTTTGTGTCCTGAGACTTTGCTGAAGTTGCTTATCAGCTTAAGGAGATTTTGGGCTGAGATGATGGGGTTTTCTCAATATATAATCGTGTCATCTGCAAACGGACAATTTGACTTCCTCTCTTCCTAATTGAATACCCTTTATTTCATTCTCTTGCCTGATTGCCCTGGCCAGAACTTCCAACACTATGTTGAATAGGAGTGGTGAGAGAGGGCATCCCTGTATTGTGCCAGTTTTCAAAGGGAATGCTTCCAGTTTTTGACCATTCAGTATGATATTGGCTGTGGATTTGTCATAAATAGCTCTTATTTTGAGGGTTTTGACCCCTTGTGCTTCTGGGTGAGGCAATGCCCCGCCCTGCTTCGGCTTGCCCTCCCTGGGCTGCACCCACTGTCCAACCAGTCCCAATGAGATGAACCAGGTACCTCAGTTGGAAATGCAGAAATCACCTGTCTTCTGCTTTGATCACGCTGGCAGCTGCAGACCAGAGCTGTTCCTATTCGGCCATCTTCTATCATCACCTAGGTTATTAAGCACAGGATGCATTAGTTATTTTTCCTGATGCTCTCCCTTCTCCCAACTCCAACTCCATCTATGCCCCTGCAAAATACATGATCTTTTTTTTTATGGCTGCATATTATTCCATGGTGTATATGTACCACATTTTCTTTATTCAGTCTATCATTGATGGGCATTTAGATTGATTCCATATCTTTGCTCTTGTTAATAGTGCTGCAATGAACTTACTCATGTATGTATCTTTATAATAGAATGATTTATATTCCTCTGGGTAGATACCCAGTAATGGGATTGGTGGGCCAAATAGTATTTCTACCTCTAGGTCTTTGAGGAATTGCCAAACTGTCTTCCACAATGGTTGAACTAATTTACGCTCCTACCAACAGTGTAAAAGCGTTCCTTTTTCTCCACATTTGTGATTATTAAGTTTTAATTTATTCTACTGTAACATTATCTGCTTTTTGTTTATTTGCTCTGATTTTTGTTCCTCTGTTTTCCTTTTCTTATTTTCTTGTAGGTTTTTTCAAAATTATATGGTTCCATTTTAATCTGTATATTGTATTTAAAAGTATAATGTGCATATAGTTTTCCTTGTTTTTTTTTCTCCAGAGACAGTAACATACCTACTTGACTTTTTGCAATCTACTTAGTCAATATTTTACCACTTCAACTGGAATATAAAAATCTTACTACCATGTAGGTCCTTTACGCTATCATCTTTATCTTACAGTTTTCTTATATGTTACATCTACATACATCTTATATGTTACATCTACATGCAGTGATTTAAATTTAAATTGTCAAACGTAGTCTAAAGAAATCAAGAGGAGAAAATTGGTATGTTATATTTACTGACATATTTATCATCTTGGTTGCTCTTCCTTCATTACTGTTTTCAAAAATTTCTTCTAGTATTATTTCCTTTCTGTCTGATAAAATTCCTTTAGAAATCCTTTAGAGGAGGTCTGTTGGCTAGAACTCTAAATTTTTCTTTATCTTAGAATACCTTTATTTCACTTTCACTTCTTAAGGATATTGTCACTGAGTGTAGAATTTTGAAATAAGAGACCTTTCCATTATTTAGAAAATGTGCCACTTTCTTCATGTGGGGCTTCTATGGTTTCTGATGAGTAATCTGCAGTAATTTAAATTACTGTTCCCTGTTAGGAAATGATTGCCCCACCCTCTTGGAGCCACAGCTCCACCAACTGGATAAGAAGATTCCTTACCCTCAGGAGTTTGGCTGCTGCAAGCTTCTGTTACTGCTGAGTGCTGCTACCACTATGGTATTGCTTGGATCCTGGGGCAAAGGAGAACAGAGAAAAGAAACCAAAAAAATTGATGAATTTTCACATTCCCTATGAGAATTAAATGCTCACTTTCTCACTCTCTAAACTAGAACTAGAAGGTTTTTCCTGGAGCTTCCTATATCTGTTCCCTAGTATCCAGTTCCAGTGAATTGAATTTAGCCAAGGGGGTACTTGAGGACAAACAATGCTAACCTCACTGCCATTTCAGTGGTATCTTGAATTCTGGCCTCCTACTCCAAATTTGCCTGCTTCTATTTACTTTTCTAAGACCTCAAATATCTGCTCCATGCATTTTGTCCAAATTTTATAGCTGTACTCAGTGGAAGAAAGAAGATGGAGTGTGCTTACTCCATCTCACTCAGAACTACAGCTAGGGCATTTTTATGGTAATTAATTTTGTTCTTATTCGAGTTAGAGAGCTTTTGTTCAACTCCTGTAAAGTGACTGTTTGCATTCTGATTCTATATGCACTGCTATTGTGATTTTATATTCAAAGGAAACTTTATTCTCTAAGTTACCATTGGATACGTTACCGATTCTACATGTAACAACTACCATATTTAGCAAAATTTATTCTGTGTTTTCTAACTATTTTCTAATGCACTGTTGCAAATGTTAGCTTATATATTCCAACAACTTTGTCATGCAGTTCATATTCTGTACCTGTATTTCCAAAGTTAAAATGAAATGGCTTGCATAAGTTGGTTTAGAAAATATGCGTTTAATGGATGGAATGATGGATGGATGAATGGGGGGTACAGTTCAATAGAAGAATAAATATACACACTGCTTTCTAAAGGGAGCAATGTTTGGCCTTTTTCTACTCAAGGGTAGATGAGTCAGGTGAATGGAGACTTCTTTATTCACTTCCTCAGTCTTACAAGGATCCTAAGTCTGATATTCTTTAGGGAAAAGGATGGCCCAAAGATACTCTTGTAGCTTTTCAAAAAATCTGAATAATGAATACTAGAAAAGCTAGTAGTTTGCTTTTCTGGGTCTTTTATTCTCCACACCCCTAAATTATTCTGCAATGTACAAAACTAAACACTTTGTGGTAGAGACTCAAATGTTCAGGTAATAACTCAGAGGTGGAATAGGTTAGATATTTAGAAAGGCCTGGATATTCACTTGGCCATGAGGAGACAATTTGAGGCATTATAACAGAGTGGGCTTCTGGAGGAATTTCCTCTAATCCCTTATTTCCTGTAAGCAGCATTGGAGTATGCCACATTTTTTACTAAAATTTTGAGGTTTGGGGATAGGATAAGATGTAATATAATAGGCATTTATCTTTAGATCCTTCCTACTCTTAGCATATCTCTGAGGAACAGCAACAGTTCTACAGTTTAATGTGAGAAATGGTTGGGAGTAAAGTTAAAGAATTTAGAGAATTATTATTGCTTTGAAACACCGAATTACAAATCAACCAAAAGATCTCCTAGAAACTCGATAGAATTGTTGGGTCACCCAAAATGTGACTTGTGCCCAGAAGTTTCAGAATCAGAGAGCGCAGTTTCCTGTTTACTAGGTAAATGTCTCTGGAAAAGTTAACTAAAAAATCAAAGTCTCAATTGCTGTATTGTGAAGTGAAAATAATAATGTTAACTTTTTTTTTTTTTTTTTTTGAGACAGAGTCTCCATCTGTTGCCCAGGCTGGAGTACAGTGGCACAATCTTGGCTCATGGCAATCTCCGTCTCCAGGGCTCAAGCAATCCTCCCACTTCAGCCTCCAAAATAGCTGAGATTACAGACGTGCACCACCATGCCCAGCTAACTTCTGTATTTTTTAATACAGATGGGGTTTCACCTTGCTAGCCAGTCTGGTCTCAAACTCCCAGCCTCAAGTGATCCACACACCTCGGACTCCCAAATTGCTGGGATTACCGGCGTGAGCCATGGTGTCTGGCCAATAATACTGTTAACTTTGTCAGCTGATATAAAAACTAAATGACAAAATGGTTGGAAGTGCTGTATTAGTTTGATACGCTAGCTGTGAAAATTTGCCACAAATTTTTGGCCTAAAACACCGTAACATTCATTATCTTACAGTTCTTCAGAGCAGGAGTTTGATGCGGATCTTACAGGGTGAGATCAAGGTTTTGGCACAGTGCTTTCCTTTTGGGGGGCTTTAGGGAAGAGTTCATGTTTTGCCTTCTCCAGCTTCTATAAACCACCTGCTTTCCTTTTCTCATGGTCTGCTTCTTCCATCTTCAAATTCAACAGTTTAAGACCAAGTCCTGCTCATGAGAGGATCTCTTCAGTTCTTATTTGAGTTCTCCTTCCATTTTAAGAACACTTAGGATTACATTAGACACACCTGGATAATTCAGGCTGCTCTAGCTCCTTGAAAGTTACTGGGCACGGTGGCTCAAGCCTGTTATCCCAGCGTTTTCGGAGGCCGAGGCAGGCAGATCACCTGAGGTCAGGAGTTTGAGACCAGCCTGGCCAACATGGTGAAACCCTGTCTCTACTAAAAATAAAAAAAACAATTAGCTAGGCATGATGGCACATGCCTGTAATCCCAGCTACTTGGGAGACTGGGAGAGGACAATCACTTGAACCCAGGAGACAGAAGTTGCAGTGAGCCGAGATCCTGCCACTGCACTCCAGCCTGGGCGACATAGCAAGATTTTATCTCAAAAAAAAAAAAAAAAAGTTACCTGATTAGCAACCCTAATTTCATCTGCAACCGTAATTCTTCTTTGCCAGGTATCCTAATATATTCACATGTTCTGAGGATTAGAATGTGAAGATTTTTGGGTAGGGAAATATTATTTTTGCCTATTTGAAGTGCTAATTATTGGCAGGTTCTTCGGTTTCTATTTTCTGTGGAAACAACAATAGTATCAGTTTCAATTTCATAGTGTATTTGTGATAATTAAATAAACTAGTGGAAATAAAACATCAAAGATCTTTTAGTAAATGATAGCTATTAGTAGTTAGAGTCTAGTTTTTCACACTAGTAAAATAATAATTGATTTATTAAGAAATTTAATATTGTGAAAATTAGAATATGTGTATAGTTCCTAACACTTCTTGGTTGTACAAACTCAGTTCAGTTACTTAACATTTCTGGTCCTTATATTTCTCATCTGTAGAATATGCTCAATAATTGCGTAGCCCTCATAGAATTTTTGAAAAGATAAAATTTGAAAATGTACATAGAGCTTTTAGCATGTTATCTGATACCTAATAAGTACTCAATAGCAAGTTAGTCATTATTATAATTTGTGATAATAATACAAATTATTATTATTAATTTTTGAGACAGGGTCTCGTTCTGTTACCCAGGCTGTAGTGTATCGGCTTGATCATGACTCACTGCAGCCTCTACCTCCCAGGCTCGAGTGATCCTCTTCCCTCATCCTCCCCAATAGCTGGGACGATAGGCATGTGCCAATACACCTGGCTACTTTACATATTTATTTTTTGTAGAAACGGAGTCTCACTTTATTGCCCAGGCTATAATAATACAAAGCATTAATCATCTCTTCATGTTCTATGATATACAGCTCTTTCTACAATAACTTTATCTTAAAAGATTTCTCAATTTTCTTGGCATATTCAATGTTCTATGAGAGAATTGGGAAAGTGTTTGTCATGGACAGATGGATTCAATCTCTCCAGCCAAACCAGCTTACTCCCCACCTGCAGAATCTCTCCCTTTTCCAGAGGCCTATTGAGGTTGAGTCAAAAGCAAAGATAAATGGGCATTCTTAGGCTGACCATAAGCCAAGACAAGAGAGGGCATATCCTTGCCAAATTCATGTGTACTAGAGGTGACGCACAGCCAGATGGTGCAAGTCGTGGAGTTCTAACAATCTACAGAGTGTCTTGAGAAGCATCTGGTTATTTAAAGACTTCTGAAGCCATTCTTATTCATCAGCCTCTTTCACCGGCCTAAGGTTACTATTTGAGATGCTATCATTTAGGGGCACTTTTCTTAACAGAGAGTGTACATTTATCCATCTGTTCATAAATTATCTCTTAAAATACAACCTGAGTCCAAGCTTTTTATAATTGGATGGGATCTGACCCCTCTTCCCTTCTTTACTTTTTTCCATTGAGTGACATTTTATGTGCGCCAAGGCCAGGAAATATATTGTTTTTTTCAAATACACATGCTATCTTCTGAGGCCTTTTTGTTTGTATATATCTTCTATTCCCTCTACCAAGAATGCTCTTAGCCTCCTTATTCACTTAGGAAACCTGTATTGACCATTCAACAGCTGTCTCAGATACTACTTCCCTCTCTACACCTCTTTGCCAATTGTCCATCTATCCATTTCTAAGCTACCTTCAGGCCTTGTATTGGTCCTTTCCTTCCACTTAGAATATACCATTATGACTTGTTGCTTTACTATCTTGTCCACCAACTACATAGGGATCTACTTGAGGCAGAAAACACGTCTTTTCTATCTCCATGTCCCATATAGCAGCACAGAACCTAGTACACTGCTGAAAGTATGGCAAATTTTTGACGAAGGAAGCAATGAACTCAAGAATATTTGAGTTCCAAGAATCACTCGCTTAAGAAAAAATAATTTATGAAAAGGATATGGAAGTGTTAATGAAACCAAGGATTGGAAAGGGGAGCTAGGGCTTAAATGAGCAGTTGTCAGTTTCATGACTGATTCTCTCCATCTCTCACTGTTAAAAATTCCTTGGTTTCTGTCACACTGGACACATCTATTTCATTTTTTCCTCTCTTCGGCCTGCTGTCTTTGCATCTCAAGCAAAAGAGGCAAGAAGATAGGCACCCCAAAATGCCCACCTTATTCTCCCCTGTATTATGGTTCTCTAGAGGGACAGAACTAATAAGATATATATATATATCTTACATATCAAAAAATATATATATATATGAGTTTATTACATATTAACTCACATAAACAGAAGGTCCCACAATAGGCCATCTGTAAGCCAAGGAACAAAGAGAGCCAGTCTGAGACCCAAAACTGAAAAAGTTGGGGTCCGATGTTCAAGGGCAGGAAGCATCGAGCCTGGGAGAAAGATGTAATCTGGGAGGCTAGGCCAGCCTAGTCTTTTCATGTTTTTCTGGCTGCTTTATATTCTAGTCTTGCTGGCAGCTGATTAAATGATGCCCACCCAGATTAGGGGATGGGTCTGCCTTTCCCAGCGTACTGAGTCAAATGTTTATCTCCTTTGGCAACACCCTCACAGACACACCCAGGATCAATACTTTACATCCTTCAATCCAATCAAGTTGACACTCAGTATTAACCATCACACCCCCAAAATGAAATGTCTTTTCCATTCACTCATATTATGAAGAACAACTAGGCCTCTTGCACCTTAATAACAGTTCGTCAGAGAGAGGATTTGATTGGTCCTCTTAGGTTAGATGACTCTCATAAGCCAATTAACAACAGCCAGGAATTTGGGGACTTGAAGTAGAATTAATGCTAAGGAGGCATTATGGGGCTTTCCAGATAAGGAGAGGAGAGAATGTTGGATGGGACAACATCTGTCTGCCACATATAAGCAAGAGAAGTAACTGAATTCTTACATATCAAAATGAATAATTTTACCGAATTGCCTTTTTCCTTGAGCAAACTGCCTAAGGTCATGTGAGTAGCACTGATTGCTTTGGCAAAAGGGCTTCCCAGACATGGTGTCATTGGGAAAAGTCACGTTTATATCTCAATTCTTCTAGGCTAAGCCTACTTTCTTCTACCACCCAAAAGCTTCAGGGACTTTGTTGGTACCTTCTACACACAGAGCCACTCTTAGGGGCTGCTGTGTATTTATTAAACACCACCAGCACTCATTATGGATGTGTTAAAAATTCAGATCCTTAGAGAACACAGTAGATCGAAGTATTGACTCCTGTTTCACTTTCCCCATCTGTCCAAACATCAATAACAACAGTGTATGGGGGGCTGGAAGCACTGGGCAAGTGTACCTCCTTCGATCATAATTCCAGAGTTCGCCTTAATTAAGATTGATTTTTGCCCCTATGTTGTACATCTCTTAACTAACAGAAAAGTCGCGAGGGCACAGTTTAAGCATTAAGAATGTGAGGATTGAGGAGGAGGGAGTGGAATCATATCTTGTGCTCATGGAGTCTAGAAACTGCGTGGCTGGTATGCTTCACATAAATCCTCAAGCTGATTCCTAAGGCATTGAAGGAGTCACATAAGGGCACTGGAAAACTGAATTGCTCTTCTGACTCACTTTCTTGCATATGTGCTGCCTGGGTGCATTTTTGTTTATGAAAGGAAAAAAAAAGACACTTTAGATTAAGCAGGTGAAGGCCACAGCAGGCCAGAGGTGTCTGCTTTTTTCTTAGACATTTTCAGAAACATCACTGTCATCAACAAAATTCTACTGAGTGCTCACAATCCTGCAGGCTCTTTCAAAATACTTGTGCTCAACAAAGGGAAAGTGCAGCCTCTGCCCTCAAGCAAATTACAATCTAGAGAAGAAAGCAGTCATGGCATTAAGAAAAAGAGAAAGTGAAACCATGCAAGGCACAGAATGAAAAACACTACATAAAGGGATTTTCATTAGTTGCGACTCTGCACCTTCATCCAGCTACTGAGAGAGGGGCTTCTTTGGGAAAATAACTTTACAGACATTGGTTCTTGTTTTTGTTTCTAAGGAAGAATTGGAACAGGAGCTTGTTGAATTAGGAGAAAGAGACTGTTCTAAAGATTGTGAATATTTTGTGCCAGGATTTCTAGCTTTCTGTTTATTGAAGCAAATTATGAGGATAAAAGGTCATGAAACTGTGTGTGTGTGTGCGTGTGTGTGTGTGTATTGTGTGTGTTGTGTGTGTGGGTATAGTATACAGAATACTGTACTTCTAAGAAATGCATATTATAATTGTTACCTTCTCACATGGCAGTTACTCTGTCACACGAACTAATACACCAAGCTTCAAATGTTTATTTTTATAAATATTTAAGCAAAAACTTGTAATAACTGCCTTTCTCTGGTTTTCCTTTTATCTTTTGCCCTGAATTGACTGTGGAAAACATATACAATAGTACCCTCTTATTCATCAGGGATGCATTCTAAGATACCTAGTGGATGCCTGAAACAAGAAATAGTACTAAACGCTGTCTACACTATGTTTTTTTCTATACCTGCATACCTATGATAAAGTTTAATTTATAAAATAGGCATTGTAAGATATTGACAACATTAACTAATACTAAAATGGAGTGATACCACGACAATTGCTCTGATAGCCGAGATGGCTACTAAGTGTCTAATGGGTGGGTATGGTATGGATATGTTGGACAAAGAGATGATTTGTGTCTGGCGTGGGGGGCAGGACAGTGCAAGATTTCATGGCTATACTCAGAATGGTGCATGATTTAAAACATCTGAATTGTCTATTTCTGGGATTTTCCATTTAATGTTTTCAGAACGTGGTTGAACCAGGGTAACTAAAACCGCAAAAGGGAAAACTGTGGGCAAGGGGAAACTACTGTATTGCATATATTTGTGTGACATAAATTTGAGATAGGTTTGAGGAATATCTGGTGGTAAGACTATGATGGTAAGACTAGGAAATCCTCATGCTGTTTATAATAGAAAAATTGCTATGGGTTGATTCACATCCCCCCATATTTATATGTTTATAAGTCCTAACTGCCCATGTAATGTCATTTGGTGACAGGGTTTTGACAAGGTCGTGAGAGTGGGGCCTTCCTAAGGAGATTTGTAGCCTCGTAGGAGACACCAAAGAGCTTGCTTTCTCCTCCCTCCTCCACTCACTCCACCATTGGAGTTACACAGCAAGAAAGTACTGCCTGTAAGCCAGAAAGAACACCCACACCAGAATCCAACTGTGCTGGCACCCTGATTTCAAACTTCCAGCCTCCAGAATGGCGAGAAAATTAAATTCTGTTGTTTAAGCCAGCCAGCCTGTAGTATTTTGTTGTGGCAGCCTGTGCCAACTAGTGCAGAGGTTGTTAGGATTCGGTGCCAGGGACCACAGTTGCTATTGAATCCAGGCAAATACTTTTTCAGTGTCTTTCCAAGGCCATTCAATCTTTTGTCTCTGTCCTCCTCAAATGGCTCTCCATTCTCCTTTATGCAGACCAGACTGTAAAGTTCACAAGAGAATGAAGAAGAAAAGTGAAGGGAAGAAGACAGAGAGAAAGGCAAATGTATTATGTATCTAAAAAGCATGTATGCAGTTCTGCTAGGTAGCCAGCACTGAGATTGGGAAGGGAAGGATTACCTTAACACCACTTTCTTGATATGTAGTGAGTGATGAAATGCATGGTTCAAATCTTGGTTCATGACCAGCTTAGTAACAGCAAGAGCAGTAGTCTTCTAATGCCCATTTATGAGTCCTAACTTGGAATCCGTATTAGTCAGAAGAGGCTAAGTTAGCCTAAGGGAAAAAATAAACCCTTCACTCAACAAAAGCTGAATTCCTCCTCACATTACATGTTTATTTGGGCTCGTAGAGGGGCTCTGGTCAAGATCCAGGCTGATGACATTCCGTCCTCTTCTAAATGAACCATTTGGAACTCAAGATCAGATCTCCATGATTGCTTCTTTGACACTGAGCAGAGAAGGTGAAAGCTGAAGGGTCATTCGTTGGCTCTTAAATTATTTAGCCTGGAAATATAACCACTTTCTCTAACCCCAATGATTGGAAGTAATCACATGGACTCTTATCTCCCTTCTTGTATATGGTTTTCCAATGAAACATGAAACCATCTCCTACTGGATCTGAAACTAAAAGGGCTTATTTGAGGATACTGTAATGTAAGATGATCTATCGTGAAAATTCAAGTTAAGTTGTATCACCTAGGCCAGCATTTCGCAAAGTGTAGTCTCTCAACTAGTTGCATCATCTTGACACATGTTAGAAATATAAATTCTTGGCTGGGCATGGTGGCTCATGCCTGTAATCCCAACACTTTGGGAGGCCAAAGTGGGTGGATCATTTAAGATCAGGAGTTCGAGACCAGCCTGGCCAACATGGTGAAACCCTGTCTCTATAAAAATACAAAAATTAGCTGGGCAGTAGTGACGCGCACCTGTAATCCCAGCTACTCAGGAGGCTGAGGCAGGAGAATCCCTTGAGCCAGGAAGGTAGAGATTGTGGTTGGCTGAGATAGGGCCACTGTACTCCAGTCTGGGTGAGACAGTGAGACTCTGTCTCAAAAAAAAAAAAAAAAAAATTCTTAGTCCCCTGCACCCTGAAGGTAGGGCTCAGCCATCTGTTTAAACATGCCCTCCAGTGTTTCTAGTGCAGACCAAAGTTTAAGAAACATTGTTCTAGTCTGAGGGGGTCATTAGCTCTGAAAAGTTCTACAAATGCAAATGGAATTTTAACTATGAATCACGCTTGTCTAGTGTATTCATGATAGTTCTTAGCTAGATCTAATAGCAACAATCATAATAGCTTATCCTGTGGTAGACACTACGCTCAGTGCCTGACATGGTACCATTCTCACAATAATTTTATAACATAGGTCCTTTTGTTGTTTCTGCTTTGCAGATTAATCTATCTGGGCTTTAAGAGAATAGAGCCCTGAGTTTGTGAGAAAAGAAGCTGGTATATAAACCCCAGAAGTAAATCAGAGCAGGCATTTTAACAGACTCTACCTGGTCAATTTATTTCTCTTACTAAAACTTAATCCAGCCTAAATCTTTTACTTTTTTTCCTTGCAAAATTTCTACACACAGGGGCTGAGCTCTTTCCCCTGGAAAGAAGAAAGGCCCAATTCTGCAATTTTTGTTCCCTTTGCCTTTCTGACTGGGCTACATTCCTATCCCCCACAATTTGCAAATTCTATGCATTTGATGACTGCATCCTCCTACTGCTGTTACTATATATAAGTCCTCCTTCTTGGGACATCCAGGGTCAGCCTCTCTGGTTGCGTTTTGTCAAAATTATCTGCCCCGATTCTTGAACTCACAGGTCACCATGAGCACACAATGAGAGGGGCTGACAGCGCATCCTCTGAAAGCCTATCCTTGAGGATGGTTAAGCTTATTCTGGGGTGCTCTTAGGAGGACAGAAGGTACTTCAACTCTTAGCAATTAAAATGGATCCTCTCCACTTTGGGAGGCCGAGGCTGGCGGATCACAAGGTCAGGAGATCAAGACCATCCTGGCTAACACGGTGAAACCCCGTCTCTACTAAAAATACAAAAAATTAGCCGAGCGTGGTGGCAGGCACCTGTAGTCCCAGCTACTTGGGAGGCTGAGGCAGGAGAATGGCGTGAACCCAGGAGGCAGAGCTTGCAATGAGCCGAGATCGTGCCACTGCACTCCAGCCCAGGCAACAAAGTGAGACTCCCTCTCAAAAAAAAAAAAAAAAAAAAGATCCTCTCTGCTCTAATTCTACCTCCTTTACTTTTAAATCCCATCTAGGTGTTTTGCTACAACTATGTTCCAAGGGTGTGGGCTTCCTGCATTCACTGTCTTGGAAGAAGAAAGGTGGGCTGTATGCGTTTCCTATTGCTACTGTTAACAAATTGCCACACCCTCAGTGGCTGAAAACAACAGAAATGTATTATCTTATAGACTGCAAGTCAGAAATCTGACACAGGTACCAGTGGGCTAAAATCAAGATGTTGGCACAGCTGCATTTCTTTCTGGAAGGTCTAGGAGAAGATCTGTTTTCTTGCCCTTCCCAGCTTCTATGGCTGCTCACCATTCCTTCACTCACTGCTCTTTTCTATCTTCAAACCCAGCACTTTCTTAAATCATATCTGACAATAATTTTTCTGCCTCTTTTTTCCCTTATGATTACATTGGGCCCATCAGATAACCCCAAATAATCTAATTTTAGGGTGAGCTGATTAGTAAACCTAATTCCATCTGCGACCTTAATCCCTCCTTGTCATGTAACATAACATAGTCACAGCTTCTGGAGATGACAATGTGAGCGTTCTTTTGGGGGGCCGTTATTCTGCCTACCACAATGACCAAATCATGACTTTAAATTGCATCCCTTTACTGCCCACGATATTTGGTTTATGAAAGCAGCAACCACGTAAGTATGGAATTCCAGGCCAAGGGATCTCCCTTATCCATCTCTTAAACAACCTGCTTCCACAGTAAACATGGCTTCTATGTTTACAAACTCCCCAGGTACCCTTTGATTTTTTTCATCCGTATCAATCTATGTAATGCTTCTGGTTTCAAAACTTCTATGCTGTGAGATGTCCTTGACACCTCCACTCAACTCGAATTACTCCAGATTTCTCTGTCTTTAACATTTCTTTGCTTGGTATCTAGAATTTATTACATATTTCTTCCTGCCTAACAGCAACTATTTCATAGATTTCTTAATTTTCTCTGTGATGTGGGCATTTTGCTACTTTGTTATGTATTTTTTCTTTTTCCCTTAAAAATGTGCATTTTTAGCTTCTTTTAGTCTCTAATGTCTAATGCAAAGTTTTGTTCATTTTTGCCTGCATATTTTTCTCACACTCATGTCACATACAAAGATTTGCTTCAAAAAAAGAAGTTCATCAGAGTACTTAATAATTAGTTGAATAATCCTTGGTCAATTACGTCTGTTCTCATTATTTTACCATCCTTTCTAAGTGAAACCTTTGGTAGAAGTCTTTCTTGATAAAAAAGTTCAGCTCCTCAATCTAGCATCTACAAATAGCCAGGATTCTTCAAGAGCTTGCAATACTGTTTGTAACACTATGCTAAGAACTCGACATGTCTTATTATGATCAGAAAATTCTAAATTATATACTCTTCTTTCTCTTCCCAACTTGCAGTAGGTTTGACTTTGAGTCACAAAGAGTTCAGGTAGCTTATTTGTGTTCACATAGCAAGTTAGGGTCAAAACCGGCTTGATCTGAGCTCCCGATCACAAACTCCAAGGTCGTTGGCAATAAGTTATAGGTCTCGGCTCTCTGAGGTTCTCACTTCGGTTGCTCAACCAGCTGCCTGAGGAACCATGCCAATCACATCTATTAAAAGACAAACCATCTTTCCAATTCAATTCGATAGTATTTATTGAATGTATGCTACATTCCAGGTGTCATTTACCTGTGATTCTGCAATGTTTATGCCAACTCAGCCTTAGAGCATTATACACTTTCTTCAGAAGAGAATGTGATCTGAGCTCAAACATAGAAATCATTAATGTCAAGGACATTCTTAAAATTGCTATCGATGCAAAAGCTTTTAAAACATACTGTATAGATGTTGATAAGAAGATAAAAAAGATAAACTTGATTTGAGTAAAGGAAAATCAGCAGCAGTTGTTTTGTCAGTTCTTTTCAGAAAGCAGTTGTACTTAACATGGAGCAATATGTCTCAGAGATGTTTGCATAGAGTGGAAATTAATACCATAAAAGCTACTTGGCTCCTTGGTAATGGAAAGCTAAGATGTAAGAAAGGGGTATAGAGGAGAAGCGGGGAAGGAATCAATGTGAACAGTTATCTTGAGAGATGGTTAATTTTTTTTGTCTATGTGTGTCACACATAGACACACATATAACACTCATGTTCTGGGGCTTGTATTTTTTAGAGACAGTGTTGCTTCTGCTTTCAAGGGATTGTGTAATATTAACTCAATCCTTTGGCTTCTGGTCCTGTCTCTTTAGAAAGACAACAAAAGACAGACAGTGAATATAAACTAACAAGGGATCTTCTGAAGCGCTGAGCCCAGAGCTCCTGTTATGAACCTGAGAGGGCAGAGGGGATTAACTAACTCTGGCTGAAGACTGGAGCCCACCGTTCAGCATCTGCCTTTCTACTGTACTGGGGCCTTAAGAAATCTTGGGGACCAGTCAGATACCCGAGGCTGAGTAAATTTTGCCTGTGTGCACTTTTAGAAAAATTCCAAGAATTAGTTTTCATTTGTGAGTTCTATTAATTCCATCCTCTGACTCGTCCTTCTTCATACCTAACAGCATCCTCCAGAAGCTATAAAAATCTCTAGAGGTCCTTGAAGTAATGAGAAAGCTGATGTTTTTTCCCCCTCTCTAATAATTATACTTTGATTTCTCCACAACAGTCTTTAGTTTACAGCCAGTTGTCAGTACAACTTCTTGCAGCTTTAACCTCTCTGTGATGTGTTCTGCCCTCTCGCCTGCAGATTCGTCCTCAGCGGGCCGATTCCCCTTTGCAATTTCCCCTCTATGTGAATTTGTCCACTAGGTGGAGCTGTAACAACTTCGCTCACAGATCACAGTGAGAGACAGATTAAATTCACTGACCACTGCTCAGTGCTCTGGGGAAGCATATTGCTATGGCCCAGAATTGCAAATCAAGTGCAGAGTCAGAAAACAGGACAACAAATTCCATAACAGGAACACAATTGGAGATAACAAATTCCATGGGACAAATGCACGCTGATTCCACAAGTGAGTCCTGTGTTAGGCCTTCTAAGAATTGCTGGCCTAATTCCTGTTAGGTTTATGGTGGGTCAAAAGTCACCCTGCACCCAGGGTCAGGAAGTGGGGCCTCTGCGCCTAACTCTGCCACTCACCAGCTGTGGACTCTGATCTTTCTGAGACTCCATGCTCATATCTGTAAAATGAGGGAGTTAAAGGAAATTATTTTGAAGGTCACTTCCAACTGTAACTCTGGATTTTACTATAAAATGGTAATGAAATTGTAACTTTTTTTTTTCTTCACAGAAACAAGAGATGTGAGTTTAAATGCCTGTGCCTTAAATCTTGCTTCTGAGTTAAAAAATTCATCTATGTCTATCCATACCTACATTGATAAACAGGCGTGAAGGTGAATGTTTTTCTCCACTTTTAATTAACATTTTAAAAAAACGATCAAGTAAGGGATTCCTACTGTAAATGTGAGATGTTGATTTTGAAAGTTAAAGACAAAAGAGTGGCGTTCCATGAGGAAATTCACTCCCCAACTTCTCTCCTTCAAATAAGCTTTCCGAGCAAATTTAATTCATTTAGTTGAATGTTGGCTGGGTGCAGTGGCTCATGCCTGTAATCCCAGTGCTTTGAGACGCTGAAGCAGGAGGATTGTTTGAGGCCAGGAGTTCAAGATCAGCCTGGGCAACATAGCAAGACCCCACCTCTACACACACACAAAATTAAAACTATTAATAAGCCAGGTGTGGTGCATGCCTGTAGTCCTAGCTACTCAGGAGGCTCAAGTGGGAGGATTGCTTGAGCCCAGGAGTTCGAGGCTGCAGTGAGCTATGATTGCACTATTGCGCTCCAGTCTGGCTGACAGAGCAAGACCCTGTCTTTTCAAAAAAGAAAAGAAAGAAAAGAAAAGAGAAGAAAAGAAAAGAACAAAAGTCTACACCTTTATTCATACAGGACTTTGCATGTCAATGTTCTTTTTTACTGTGATGAATTAACACCACTGGATTGCAGATATGGCGTAGTTTCCTTCTCATTGAGAAATGTGAATATCCCCTGTTTACAGTTCATTTAGGACTGTTTTCATTACAGTTCATTTAGGCACAAGTTTCATGCTTGTGCCTCGGTTTTACATCCTGAAACAAATTCCTTTATTTTTAAAGCATCCAGCCTACTTTGGAGAAAATTTCTCTGTTAACCAGAACGAATACATCTTTTGTCAGCAGAGATTAGAAATTGACACTTGCCTTCCTCTCCTGTCTAAAATCTTTTGTTCCTCTCCGCAGCCCATGGCAGTGAAAACTGATCATTTTAATCTGCTCTTCGTAAAACATTAATTGGATATACAGAAGCACAGAAAACGTAACAGGTATTTTTTTATGATGGAAAGGGCATCAGAGATCATTCAGTTAAACCTTTTTATTACACCAGTGAGGAACTGAAGACCCAAAGGTTAAGTGGCTTACCCAGAGTTATTCAGTGAATAAGTGAAAAATAAAGATTCTTCTAGAAGGAATCTCAGATGAACAAAAGGCAAGCTAAATCCATTGTTTATTTTCCCTACCTATGTAATCTTAATAGTCTGGCACAAGGATAACTTTGTGTCTCTAAATTGGGCTCACCTATTCTGAGGCTGGCAAGTAGAATCAATGAAGACCAATTTCTAAGGTGTGTCTGGTTGTCTGATAAATGTACTAGGGCATTGTCTTCCAAAATGTATTCTGTGGCAACTAATCCAAAGCAAAGGCCCACCAAAAGGGCTCTCCATCAAGTACATTTAAACAGACTCTCTCCTTGGCCAAACTTTAGCTAGGGTTCTCTGAGCAATCTTCTCGAATAATCCTGGACCTTGGTTCCACTCCTGTCTTCTGTCCACCTAGTTCTGTTGTAGCAAGAATCCTGCTAAGTTGGTTTAGCAAGAATTCCAAGCCAGGGCAACATAGAAAGACTCTGTCTCCACCAAAAAAAAAAAATAATAGTAATAATAATAATAATAATAATAATAAATTAAATTAGCTGGGCATGATGGAATGTGCTTATGGTCTCAGCTACTTGAAAGGTTGAGGTGGGAGGATTGCTTGATCCCGGGAAGTTGAGGCTGCAATGACGCGTGATAGCACCAGTGGACTCCAGCCTGGGTGTTAGAGTGAGACCCTGTCTCATAAAAGAAAAAAAAAGAAAGAAAGAATTCTCTAACTTTGTTATCTGATTACCCTGCCCCTGGCCTGATTTCAGCAATAATCTTGCTAAGACCCTTGATGTCTCATCTTTGTGCTTTTTCATTCACTGACCCCCTCACTCTGCTTGTTGGCTATAAATCCTAAGTTGCCTCTCCTATATCAGAAGCTGACCTCAATCTCAATCCCCTGTCGCAATGCCCCTGTTGCAATACTCTATAATCTTGAGTAACCCTTCTTTATCATTTTAACAGATGCCAAACTAATTTTTTCTTTAACAAAGTACAATGAAATACTACATATCGTACTTTACAGGGAAACCATTACACATATACCACATTGATGTCTCTAAGAAGTTTGACAATAGAGAAAACTGTTTTACACAGTTTAAACCTCCGTTGCCAACTCATCTGCATTTTTGAAGGATTATATGTTAACCTGCATGTGATTGAGTTCTCATATAATTCATTTTGTAATCAAAACCAGCTCCATTTCTCGTGTCACTATCATCAGCTTCTTGTTTTCCAAGTCTGCATACCCCAGTGGAGAACACAGATAGGAAGATGGAGGCAGGATGGCCAGGCTTTCTCTCTGCTTGTGAGAAAGCATGATACCCAAGCTGCTTACATGTTCCCACAGAAGCATGTCTTATGACAGGAAATGAACCTGTAACCAGGAACCTAGGTATGTAAACTGAAGAGAGAAATGGAAATACACCATGTTGATTCAGAGTCTTCTTGCATTCTCTGGCTTATAGACCTGTATATTTTGAGGTCATGCAGGTCAGGAAGAGGAAAGAGAGCAAACGAAGTGGAAAATGTGTGGTGTGGTTTCTTACTCTGCATCTTTTCAGTGTGTGTGATCTTGGTGTAGTCACATGCCTTGTATGAGGCTCCATGACATCGGCCAAATGGGAACACTGGGGCCTAATCTTCCGGCCACAAGGTCTTTATGAATTCAAAGGATGTAGAGGATGGGAAAGTTGTGTACAATGCTTCACAAACATAAGCTCCTATGCTTATTGTTGTGTAAGATAGATGGCAAAATTATAGTTTCATTCTTTTTCTTTTTCAAATTTACTCTGAGGTGGAAATTTTGTCGTATGTTATTTAGGCAGAATACTTACTATTAGATACTTAGGGTTCGAAAGAATGCTTCCTTGTAATTGAATGATATAAAACAGTGGAGGCAGAGGGATATATACTAGACCCAATCCACTAAATTAGAAGAGCTGCTAAGAGTTGTATAAAACCATATTATCATCCCATTTTATGGCTGAAAATTATATTTAATATGCTACAGAAAATCGTGCTAGAATAGAAATTTCATCCATGTATAGCCTCGAAGAGACCTTAAAGAATACATTTTAAAAGCTTAGGATTAAATAGCTTCTTTTCCTCAAAGTCAGCGTAAACCAAAGGGTATCTGAGTCAAGTCTCAGTCAATTTGGGAAGTTTATTTTGCCAAGGTCAAAGACACACCCATGGCACAGCTTTAGGAGGTCCTGAGGACATGTGCCATGGTGGTTGGGACACAGCCTGGTTTCATACATTTTAGGGAGACATGAGACATCAATCAATATATGTAAGATGTACATTGGTTCAGTTCGGAAAGGCAGGACAACTCAAAGTGGGGACATGGCTTTCAGGTTGTAGGTAGATAAAAGAAAAATGGTTGCATTCTTTTGAGTTTCTGATTAGCCTTTCACTGAATATGCAATTTACAGGAATAGTTACTTCCCCCTTAGGCTGGCTTAGTGAAACAATGGAGCAGAGGAAGAACTCAGATACGCACTTGTCTCACGTGAACAGAGGGACGACTTTGAGTTCTGTCTGTCCTTTGTCCACAAGAAATTTCCTTGTGGGCAACTTGTGAGGGAGGTACGTAGCTTCTTATCTTTGTAGCTATCTTATTTAGGAATAAAATGGGAGGCAGATTTGTCTGACATAGTTCTCAGCTTGACTTTTCCCTTGGCTTAATGATTTTGGGGTCCCAAGATTTATTTTCCTTTCACATCGGTAATGACCTCATGGGTGCTTTTTCCACCAGTATGGCTTCCCCGCAGAGAGGTGCTGGTTTCCTCTCTGAGAATAAAGAACACTATTGATTCAGAAAAAAAAGAACACATGTTATCTAATGCCCTGTGCTGGTGGAGGTAGGAGCAGGTGGGCATCAGGTTGGTTAGCTCAATATAATCTCATATATACATTCAAAGGATGACGGCATGTGAAGGGGAAAAGCTAGCCTAGGAGTCAGGATTGGGGAGCGTTGTAATGCAGTGGACACATTTTTATTGAGCCCTGTCTCTCTTCCTGGCTGGACTAATAACGGGAGACAGAGAAGATGTGGGCCTTTGCCTTAGGACACTTCCATCAGGTAGTAAGTGTGGGGAAGAGACGATTAATTCAAATACACTTAATCCAAGAATGGGAAGCTATGATTCGTTGGGACTGGCCAAGATGTGGAAGAAGAATGCTTTAAATAGAATTATTTATAATTTATCCCAGAGTGTGACACAGTACAACTGCAATCTTGTAAGAAAATAAAAATTCTTTTTCTGACATTCCCTACATTGGAAAGTAATTCCAGCGCATACTGAAACATGACCCTAGAAAAATGCTGAAGGAAGAAACGGAGTCTAGACTCAACTTTGCCTCTGATGAGGTTATAACCTTGGATAAGTCCCTAGACTTATTTTTTAATCAAAGATTGGACTAGGCAATATTTAAGCTCCAATCCATATCTTGTATTCTGTAATTTGATGATTCTAATGACTATCAGTTTTTTCTGATATTTCATTCAAATTAGATGTTCATCTCTTTCTTCACTGGAATTCATTATGAAAGATGTTTGATTATTAAAATTTATTGATTGACATGATGAATTCAAACAGCTGGCAATTTATCTTTGGAGAGAAATAAAGATTTAATTTTATGATTATGATTTAATAGCTCTTCTGTCCTAAAAGGATACCTTCCACCATTCCCATGCTGGTTTCATATCATGCTCTGAGGTTAGTCCTGTGCAACAGCCCGCAAGTTACAAATAATGAGCAGTGCTAAACAATTGCCTATAGGAGCAGGAGGTCAGCTTTGACACCGAGTTTTGCTGCACAGCAAGAGCATCTGAATTTGTTTGTTTCTTCATCCACACAAGTGACTCAGCTTGCTTAGTTAAAAAAAAAATCCAAAGCACAATATTGTTTTCACCTCAAATAATGAATGACTTGTTCTCTGCTTACTATAACTATTGTATTGATATTTTAAACTAAATTTGTCAAGCACCAGTAATTAAGGCTGAGGCAGGGAGGTGCAGAGTTTGATCTATTATTATAGATAAGTGGATGATTTCTGTTGAAGAAAGCCAGCCAGTGTTGGGTGGAGGGGAGGTTTGGGGCTACCTGGAGATGCATAGAATTATCGACAGCTAAGAAAGACAAGCTCTTAGTGTTGTGTGTGGCTTTGCAACATATAATGATTATTAGGCACTTCACAAGCAAAGTAATCTTTAATCCATAGATCTCCAAGCATCTTAAACACATTGATTTATCAAATGTGGCCTCTGTAATAGTAACGTCTTCAAAATTAAATCCCTTAACCTCTTGATTCAATATCGTTACTGTTATCTGCTACTACATCTACATGACACTGAAACAAGAAGTAAAGGCAGTCAATTTGTTAAAAAAAAAATAAGTCAAACTTGTTAACTGCATTGTGTCAAATTAGTTAATTGGCATTGTGTCCATCAAACAATGAACTTCCTGGCTGAATTATTCTTTTCTCAGCTGATTGATTTGACATGACACAGAGTCTGCACGTAAGGGTCTCATTGTAATCTTTGTTTTGTTTTTGTAAATTTTCTGGAACTGGGACAGACTCTTTTCTTTGTATTATCTATATTTTACAATAATTAATAAAAATGGCCTTTTATACATCAAGGATGATGATAATTAGTGCTGAAAGAGGTGGGTATTGTAATTCACTCGTTAAAATTCTAGACTGAATTTAAGGTCTCAGAAGTCTAAATGATAAAGAGGTAATGCTCCTTAACCTAGCATTTTATTTTGTAATTTAAGTGAAATTTACATTTGAATAAAGCAATCATAAACTTTCAAACAAACTCCCAACATCAAGTTTTTAGAAGGCACTACAATTTCCCAACAGACCTAAGAAACTTCTCTTATTAAGTTGCAGTTGAAATGATTGCATAAAAATTAAGGCCATACCACATTTCTAATTTTTTCCATCAGCAATAGTCCTTGTATGTATGTGTTGCAGTTGAAATGACTGCATAAAAATTAAGGCCCTACCACGTTTTTAAATTTTTCCAACAGCAATAGTCCTTGTATATGTATATACACACACACACATAATTTTAATGAACCTATGAAATCTTAATAGAAACAAAAAATAATCTGTGGCAACTGATCTTTGGGTAGAAGGGTATCCTCTAGAAAGAATTTATTTTTTATCAAGTAAAAGCATAAATAACATATCCTGGGCTTTTTTTGAGGCTCTAAGAGCCCTAGGATGAAATTCTTTGCATTAAATTAATATTAATATAACTAATATTTAATCAGGAAGGCTTTGATATTGCCATCATCAATGATCCTTCTAACTGAAGCTGTGAACATATGCTATGTATCACGAGCTGACAGCCTTGGAAGAATAAACTTGCTAAAACTTGCCTAATAGAACTAAAAGGGACCCCAGGTGGCATACAATCGTATATATTCTATTTCAGATCAGGAAACTCAGATCTATAGAAATCATGATTTGTAGATCTTATTATACTGTGATCATCAACAGTTTGTTATTTAAAACCTTCCTACATCCATCTTTGATCTGAAGTACCTTAATGTAACTATGACTATAAAGTGAGGATAAAGTACAAACTATGATCACAAAATAAAGAGAAATGATCACATAATAATGGTGATGTTGCTAATGGTGGTGATGACGATAATGATAATTTATTTTATGGAGAGTCTGCTCTATGTAGTACAGCATAGTGCTTAAATATGTGAATCTTAGAATCAAGCTACCTTAGTTCAAATCTTGGGTTTACCGTGGCCTAAGTGGGAATCAAATGTTTTGCCTGTAAAAGGGGGCTAGACAAAGTACATACTAATTTAATTGTTCAGAGGATTAAATACAATGCATAGCTTTAGAAGAGTGTCTTACATATAGAACACACAATAAAACGTTAATATTTATTTTTCTACCAAGACTGTCAATTACTCAACAAAGTGGGCATTGTTGTTCTCATTTTACTGTTAAGGAAACTGAGTCTCAGCGAGTTTAAGTAGCTTGACCAAGGGCAAAGAGCAAGAAAGGGATGATGTGATTGTTATTCCAAACAGTAAAGTATGGCAATTATAGAGATCCTTACAAATGCATTGTTAACATCTCTAATGTAATTATTGAGGCTTTGGTGACATTTCTTAGGGCCCTTCTAAGAAATATAGTGAGGGATGGATGAACAGAATGCATAGAATAATCCAACATTCCTATTCTGTTAAACCTTTGGATTCTTTTCTGTACATTACAATGCAGGCTAATCGTAGGCTAATACTGAGTCCGTGTTTCAATCTATCAACCCGGAAAACCATGAGCACCATGGCCATCTGTTCATGCTAACACCTTGAATTCAAAATCTCTGGTATGTGTATCATTATTGGTGGAATTAGACAAATTCTAACATAGCACTCTTGGAATCTCTGTGTGTGTGCGTGTGTGTGTAACATATAGATATAGCCCATGATTTTTAAAACATATGATGTGTTTGTGTGTTTTAAATTTTAAGTGTTTTAACATGTTGAAGTCTATCTTATGCATATGCTAGCTCTTTCTCGGTGGGTCTTTGAAGATAATTTCCTAAAGTTCTTTCTGATTCTCGCCAAGGGTCTAGAGGCAAAGCTGGGCACTAGGTCTGGATGTTGAAAAATATTTCCACCCCCTTCAAAGAGCTCTGTCTCAAATTATGTCATTGTATGTATTCAAGGAAGGGGTAGGTTGTCTCCTCAGATGGTGGATGCAGGGGGTCTGCTGTTGCCAGTAAAGGAAGTTCAATGAGATTTAGAGAGGCAAGACACTCACAGTCATTTGCATCTACCCAAATATGTCCATTACAATTCCCAGAGTTCCACCTTTTGCCAAACAGTGGCCTAGCTTTCATATGAGACCTCGTGTGTCTATAAATCTAATTCATTATTTAACCTGAATAATTCAATGTTGGCTCTATTTTTCAGATATATCAGCCCTCGCTGTAAAAAGGAATACTTCTTTAGGGTAATCACAGAAGTTCTGTGGTTTTCTGACAACATCTTGAGCTGAAAATTGAAATCTCTGTTCTTGACATGCTCTTTCTGAAAGATCTCCAGTGCAGTTAGAATCAGCCATACCGCTTTTCTGTGAATGCATCACAGTCTGCATATTATTGCATTGCAGAAGCTTTTCGATCTACTTAATTTAAGGCTGCTACAATATAATTAAAATAGTTGTTTGACATTGAATGCTTTGGAACATTAGTTTCTCATTTTCTGCTCTACGATGTTATGGGCACTTGTTTCCCCTCTAACTATTAAGGATGAACTCCCTTTCATCACCACTTTTGAAGGTCTTTTTTCCCTGGAATTATTTCTGACAGCAAATATAATGTTCCTGTGTGATCAGAACAAAACTGTAAACATCTCTAGGTATTCCAGAGCAGGTGGAAGATAATAGAGGTAATTAGGTGCTATAGATCCATTGGTAAGACTGAATAATCTAAGTGTTGGGAAACTGTCAATATCTCATTTTAGCTACCAAATTTTATTTTTATTCAGAGAGTTAAGAAAGTGCAGAGGCCATGGGAATGATCACTACAGTTTACAGCCTAGAATCAGGTGATTTCCTAGGAACTATTAATAGGTACCTGCAGGATTTTTTGCAAAATTTGAATCCATCAAACTGCATATTGTTGTTATAGTAACAAAACCATCACTTCTGACTGCCCTTTACTTTTCAATCTAATTTATGTGACTTTTATGGTAGATGATAAGCCAAACACCTGCCAGCAAAGTACTGTGGGAATTGTAGTTCCCAGGTTTCTAGTCATCATGACATGGGGAACAAAGTGTCATGTTTTGAGTTGCTGACAGACAACCTCAAATAGGGAGATTTTATATCTTTTAATACAGGTGAAATTGCAAATGAAAACAATCAAATGTTAAAGCTTTCAACCCTTTTAAGCCAAAAAAAAAAGAGAGGGGGAATTCCAGTTGTAATTAACTTAAGGTTTGATCCTGGGACTCAAGTAATGTGATGATGACCTCTCTTGGCTCTGTCTTCTGCTAGATGGTCTTCATTCTGAGGCTTTCTGTGGTGGCCCCAATAGCTCCGGGTCACATTATCCTAAATAATCTCAGAATCAGCAAAAAATAGAACATGCATCTATTGTAATAGTTCCAGCCAAATTCACAGTCAATCTCAGTGGCTTTAATTGAGTCATTAGCCTCTTTCTGTACTATTCAATTTTACCAGGGTAATGCTATATTCTAGATTGTCAAACCTTTCCAATATTCCCCCTTACCTCTCAATATTGGGAGATAAGGAGAGTGACAGTCAAAACCCCTTCATCAAAAGTATGAAGTGAAGGTAAAGGGTCCAGGGAGATGCTATCTTATAGCATCTTATTACAAAGACAGAACCGGATATAAGCTAGGAAGCAACAATAATGGATTCCAGTAACAGCTCCTTGGATGGAGTGAAAGACAGCAAAACTTACCTCTTTTGCTCTTGCTTTTCCTTATGGCTCTTTGATACTCCTTAAATTTTTGTCAGTCATATATTTTAAAGGGGTAACTACCATCTTCTTAGAGCAGAAGAAACCCATCCCACTTGAGAGACAGATTAACATAGATAAGAATCCTGCATAAATTCCTACCATAAAGGGGATATTGATCATTTTTCAATAATATGACGTTCTTCTTTGAAAATATCCATCACTTCCCCCTCATCCTTAAGTATCTTTTCTCTGATTTGGGAATGAAATCACAAGAAAGTGGGTTGGAACACCATCTTCCCAGTCAAATTGCCCGAGATGCATGGCACCTGCCACTATGTGACTCTGAAAAAAAATACTCCATTTCTGTCAAATAAAGGCAAAAATTACATTACCCACATGGATTATAAGTGGGATAAGTTATATCAGTCGTGTAGTCTTTAACTCTTAATACATTGCCTGACAATTGATAGATGCTCAGTAATGATTAGCTGTTGCTATTGTAACTCTTCATCGGCAACATCACACACAGCTATCTCTCTGATTGTTGTAAGAGCATTTAACAAATGTAATATAAAGATTCAGTAAGCAGATTGGTTAATTGAAGCCCCTCCTCTTGTAGTAATAGAGTCCTAACTCCCCTCAGGCTAAGAAATTTCCGAATCTGATTGATCGCTCTAATTTGATACCATTCCCCCCTTTTATTTTCTTCTGAAATCATAGGAAAGAAAGTCCTTTTTAACTGGTTTTCTAAAGATATAATCATGAAATAACTACTATATGTACACATAATCACACTTAATTTCTCACAATACAATGAGGCAGATACTTCAAGTACCTCTGTTTTCACGTAGATAAATTTTGAACAACAAGAATTGGGTAGCAGGCCCAAGGTCACAGTTATTTGCAGTACAACTTCAGAGTCTTAATTCCTAACTGCTACGTGATATAACTTCTCAGGGAACTGGTAGGATTACATTTCCAGACTCCTACCATTAAATCTCATTTTCTCTCAGAACCCAGAAACCTAGAACTAACTCTCTCTCTCTCTCTCAGCCACTTCCAAATCTTCTCCTAGTCTCATCCTTAACTTTGTAGACCCTTCTCAAATCTGAGAAGTTGATCTGTTTCTTCTTCTTCCAATCCTTCAAATTTTCTTGTTTTATTAGATTCCCTGTCCATTCTTCTCCCAGCCAAAGACTGTGATCACCACAGTCTTACTTATCTATTTCCATTGTCCTCAAACATAACTTCTGTTTACCATACAAAGCGGCAACTATTAACACAATTAAGAACTATTCATCACTTAGAAGAAATTGCTCTTTTATAGGCTTTCTCTGTACATTTTAAAGAAATGGCTGAGAGTTGCAAGTTACTATTATCTGTATAAGACATAATCAGAACTTAAAAGTAGTAAAATAAAAAATTTTGAAAATTGTATTTCATAACTCAGTCTTGTCAATTAATTTAGATAGGCTTTTTCCCAATTAACTGAGTCATACTTAACTCTCTCAATAGGTATTTATACACACACACACACACACACACACACACGAACAGATTCCATAGAGATACAATTGCAATTGCTTCTCATGTTTTTATCTTTCTTCTGGCTACATGCCCCATCCTTCCATTTGAAAATTGTGGAACTGCAACAACAGATCCTCTGTAGCTAGGCAATGTTGATTTCATTCAACAAATTAATTGGAAAAAGTCACCAACAATAAAGAAATTGGTACCCAATTATTTATGAAAGTTATTTCTCAAAAGCTATGTATTTTTTCTTCTCTAGCTACCTCTAGAATTTCCTCCCAAAGGATGTACCTCAAATTAGTCAGTCCCAAAGGGTTAATACAAGCCCCATCAAGCCACTCCTTTACCTGGCAAATTATATCACTCTTCAGCATGTGTCACTTGCACAACTTTTCAGCTCCTTCCTTCCTAAGGTAATAGGCCCAGAAGCTGGATGCTGCTGTGCTTCGGCACCTGTCATTTTGACATTTCATGCTTTCTTTAGAAAAGAGAAGTTGGTAGAATGTGAGAAAAGTGGAACTTTGACAGGTTGTCAGAATATCTTGCAGCACAAACCAACCTGCCAGCCAGCCTGTTTTCTGGTATATTTCAAAGTCTCCTAGCAAACGAACTGCAGTTACTGACTGAAGAACTTCTTAAGTAGAAAGATTCCTTACTTTCTTCAATATTGAAATTCAATAATTTTCACCTGAAATTGGTTTAAATTTTAGGTGGCTTACTTAAAGTTGCATATCTAATAAAATATGACTTGGTAAGCCGAAATTGATAGAAATATCTTAATTAATTGATTGTTTTTTCTTTCATTTAATCATAATGCTTTTTGATTCAGGATGGACATCTGTGAGTACAAAACAGGTTCACAAAATGAACTTGAGTTTGCAACAATGAATAGTGTCTGATTCAAAAGTAAAAGGTGCTAGCATGCAGACAGTGGCAAGAGAGCAGGGAAAGATAGTCCAGGAGCCATGACTTTAAGAATACTATCGAGAAATGGAATAAGATTGTAAGATAGCTGTGATAGGCTATGGG
Organism: Hylobates moloch; assembly: GCF_009828535.3. Taxonomy (NCBI): domain Eukaryota; kingdom Metazoa; phylum Chordata; class Mammalia; order Primates; family Hylobatidae; genus Hylobates; species Hylobates moloch. Next base: position 142,731,741 of record NW_026652281.1, read on the forward strand.
AAATGGTCATCTGGACAAACAACCTGTATAAAATGTGCTAGTGAGAGCAAGAACTCTGACCAGCTCCTCTTCAATGGTGAATGTGTTTCTAAATACACACTGCAGCAGAAGGAAAAACAAAGAATATGGTACAATGGATTCAAAATATTGATTGGAAAAGTATCGTATTTATTTTCTCTAAACTTGATACCAAAACGAACAAAAAGGAAAGAAGAAAATTTTATGTAACTCTCCTAGGATTCCTAGTACCCTATTTTCAGAGGCAAGTCTAACTCTCCTAACTTTACCTATTTTAAATCCCCCTCCCTGTCATGAGTTAGTAACTATAAATAAGCGTGTGGTTCATTCTAGTATGATGTATATGCCCTTTATGTATACTTTTAAAACAGCACTTTAAAAGGAGAAAGTATTTGGTTTTGTTTAATTGAGATTTTATGGCCTTGGAGGAATAATTGCCAACAGTTAATGTTCATCTAACTTTTGTAATAAACCTTTAACCCATAACTATTTTTTTGATGACACACGTTGCTAAAATCATTGCATTATATTTAATATAGTTTCCATATGTATGACACAATGCAGTCCTCTAGGTGTTTTATCTCCTTTTCTACCCAAGACCAGGTTTAAGTGGCATAATAGCCTGCTCCCCATAGTCTGGCTTTTAAGGGACCCTTCTGGAAACCTGTTACTGTCTAAATGGCCAAGTTCAACACTGTGTGACTTTCCCAACACAATTGTCTAGAAAAAATGCTGATTACTTGCCTCAGCCTAAACCATTCAATCCAAAGGCTAGCCGAAGATGTTAATACAAAAAAAAAAGCGTAATTATAAAAAGGCCTTGAGTTGGAGTTGGCGCCATACAAACCAAAACCAAATTTGTATGTAAAAGAGTAATAATGGCATAAGAGTTAAGGCAATTGACGGGAAGCTAGTTAGTTGGGAAATAGAAGGCTAGATGAAAGAAGACATGCATGGACAAAAAGTCTGCTCTCCAGGTCTGACAAATTTTAAGACATTTATTCCTACAGCACATTTTTTCCTGAAGCAATGTAACTGGATCTGTTTCTTAATATGAATAAACTCTTAATGATAAAAGACCTTTTAAGCAAATTTGAGCCTATTCATAAGTATCATCACCCTTTCCATTTGAAGATTATGTTTCTGAAGATTCTGCTGTTCACGTGATGGCAAAATCTGGCACATTCCCTAAGTCTTTTCAGTCCTGTTTATTATATGTGTTAACCTTCCACCTGGACAGCCATTTTTCTTATTTCTTTTTTATTTTTGCATTAGCTATCAATTTTGCAGTTGGTCTGTTTAGGCTGGTGGTTATGCACTATATTTTCTTTGTTAGGATAATTCATTCTGTCTCTTGTATCTATATAATTTTTGTTTGTTACTTTTTTCCTTAATGAGCTATATATACATAAAAAAAAAAAAAAAAAAAAAAAAAAAACCTAGGCTATGATTCACAGAACCCAGATTCTCAACCCTCTTATAAGTGTGGAACTTGGGAAAAATCACTTCACTTTTCTGAGAGCTAGTTTTTCATCTATAAAACTGTAATAATATTACAGACTCAAAATTTTTATAAAATTTAAATGAAATTTTATGCATGAAACTTCTTAGCACAATACCTCAAATCTTGCAGATGTCTAATAAAAAGTAAGAAAATTAAATTTGAGAGATTTTATTCACTCTTTGAGGTGAATCCTCAGGAAAACTTTATTCCTCGTATTTCTGAGGATATGCTGTGAACAAATATTAATTGAGCACCAATAATGAATTATTTACACTCATTTTTACTTGTAAATTCTCCTGTTAAGTTGTTGTCTCATAAAAAGTGCTATTTCATAAATGATGTTAATTAACTTACATTAAGCACTTCCTATGTGCTAGAAGCTTTAAAGATAAGGAACTTTACAAATATGGAAACTTGAGCAATGAATATTTCAGCAACTGACCCCACTGTGAGTAAATGGGAGGATCAAGATTCAAATTCTGGTGGGTTTGATTCAAGAACCTGCAACCTCACCTGGTCAGTTGCTTGCCTCTTTGTTATGCCACTCTATATTTTACCCTTCCCCTACTCTCCAAACTGAGTCTCACTTTCCAAGTTGTTTGTTTTCCGGCAGGTACAATCCTATGTTTTATGTTATTTGGTGTGTTATGCATCTCTCTTTAAATAGACTTTGTAGAACTGGAGGGGAGGGGTTATATTTTGAATATGTGCCTAATTCAGTAGTATACCAATATCAAGGAATGTGACATACGCCTGGAATTACAAATCAGTAGATATTTCTGGAGCATATTGTTCTTAGAGGAGTAATGTGGTATAAGGTAGGAAAGTGTGATAAGGCCAATCAGGGAGAATGTTAAAGATGTCAAAGAATCTCATTTTAGTAGAGTTTTAAATGTCCCTGCTCTATGTTTATTGTATTGTTGGGATAATAGAGATGGAAAGTAAATGACTGCCTTGCTGCAGCAATTGGTACCCTGTTTTGTCTCTGTATTCTATCTCCACCCCCTGCTCCATTTCAGCCAGATGTGTATTTAGAGTCTTCCCAAGTCCTCTATAGCCTTGTCTCTGCTATTTGTCTCTATATATTCAGTAAATTTCTATGTCCCAAGTGGCTGTGTATGTGTGCATCAATGTGGGGTTCTTAGAGCAGAGTAAGGATTAGATCATCTGAACCAACTATAAAAACAAGGCTTGGAAATTACACATGGCCCAAAACCAGGTGAAATGTAGGCAATTGTGATGTCTGGAGGTTTAGTCTGGTGTGTGAAAACTGGCAATGAATTTTTTCAGTATTTATCTCCATTGTGACACAGAAAGAGTAGTAGACCATGTAGAACCACTTAATGTGGTTCCACCAATAAAGAAAAGGAAAGTAGTCTTCAGTGAATAAGAGTGAATATGAGTTAGATAACAAAGCAGGGTCTCCAGCTACCTTAGAGGTTCAGAGAAGGGCAACGTTTGGGAAAGGATCTTAGAGAAGAGTAATCAGGTGAAACTACAAATTTACAGAGTCAAGGCAAGTGGACAAGAGCAGTTCTGGAGTCTAATACAATATAGGATGCATTACTCATATGGGGCAACAAGAATGGAGGGGATAATATGTGAGAAATAGATGCTGTGTAAAGAAGAGGTATGAGATCACGCCTGTAATCCCAGCACTTTGGGAGGCCGAGGTGGGCGGATCACGCGGTCAGGAGATCGAGACCATCCTGGTTAACATGGTGAAACCCAGTCTCTACTAAAAATACAAAATATTAGCCGGGCATGTTGGCGAGTGCCTGTAGTCCCAGCTACTCGGGAGGCTGAGGCAGGAGAATGGCGTGAACGCGGGAGGTGGAGCTTGCAGTGAGCGGAGATCGCACCACTGCCCTCCAGCCTGGCAACAGAGGGAAACTCCGTCTCAAAAAAAAAAAGAAGCAGTATGAGAAGAAGAGTCATCCAGGAATCTATAGGTAGTCTCCTTTTAATGGATCCTAGGTCTAGAATACATGACAATCTCATGTTTCTTAAAAGGGTGGGGTTGTGAAAATACTTATATAATTCCTGCTTCTGAGAGGGTGAATATCTCCTCATTCAGATGGGATCACCAGTGATGTAGCTTTGAGAGTACGAGGTACACAGAGTCAAAAGAAAGTATCATGACAGCCCACATGGGAGAATCCAACTTGAGCTCCGAAAACATCTTGCAACCTCTAACATAGCTTTTATTAGAGGTAAACTTCGCTTTTTTTTAGGTATTTATTTTTATTATTTTTTTATTTTCATGAATCAAGCTGATAAAATCATGAACAATTTTTTATTAAATACTTCCAGCTACAAAATGCAGATTTTGAATAATTACATGTCTATATTCTACCATATCCTATGCCCATTATTAAATAAGATAATCAACTAAATTACAGATTTGTACAAAAGACTGGATACATGGTCCATAGATAGATTCAAAATATTTTAAAGGGATTGAAATAATTATCAAATCAATTTTAACTTCACGATTCTATTATCACAGCATTGAAAAGGTAAAGATTCTGATTTGATATCCCCGCCCTGCAAGCCATCACCCTCCTCACCACACCAAGCACAAGCTTGGTAGGCCCTTCCACTTGTTACTTCATTTCCACGGGATCTATAACTCCCACTCATTCTTTCTTTCTTTCTTCTCCATTAGGAGACAAATGGTAGATCTTTGGCTTAGTTTAAGAGTCACTTTGGCCAAATCATACAAAATCTTTTACTTTCATTTAAAATCTTTGTATCTCATTGTGGCTATTTGCGTCAGCACAAAAAGTAAAACAAACAAACAAAAACCCATCTATTTCCCAAACTTTCTGTGGCTCTTTAATCCTTCCTAGCAACACATCTTTCATCCATATTTTCTCATTATGTGAAGCTGAGTTGTTCCTATTCTTGTATTTTTCAGGAGGAAGAGAGCAGGGATAGGGGGTGATCTCTTGGGAATCATTCTGTTTTACCTAAAGAAAGACTTGCCAAATAAATTCTTTTCTCAGAAAACTGCAGTCCTCAAATCAATTATCGCCTTCTCAGACCTCCTGGATGATTTTACCCTGTATTATAATTATTATATTTGTCTTTCAAACTAACTTTGAACTTCTAAAGAGTTCAAAGCTAGTTGTGTGTATATGCACACACATACACACACACACACACACACACACGACTAGCTCTCACTATATATAGAATTAATATATATTAATATAAATATACTACAATATATTATTAATATTTTGTTTTTGTCACTTGACACCATGTTTGGCACCATGATGAGCACTGAATTAAATCTAATAGAATTAATGAATTGTGTTTTGGCCTAAAGGGCTTATTCGATTCCTGTGTGGCCTTCTGTTGCTGACTCAAGGACGTGCTGAGATATTTCTGGGTGTTGTCCCCACTTCTTTCAAATCTTGTTCCCTGTATCCCTGGTTTCACCTCTTTATCATCGTCATTCTAGCTCACTTCCTTCTGCCTTCATCCAATCTGTCAATTTTATCTGGACTCCAGTAGGCAGAAAGAACTTGTTCTATCAGGACTGATACTTCTCTTTGTCATTTTGCCTTTCATGTAAACGTCTGCTTTTGGAACTCAGAAGTCAAAACTTTGACTCCTCATTTCTTTGGGTTCAGTGCCTGGTAATGGGTTCCAGTTGGTGAATTTCTTAGAAAGGAGCAGGTCTCTAGGTGCCAGGGAATGGAGAGTATTGGAAGGGAGGTGAGGGAAAAAAATGCATATGAAACCACTATCTCATGATTGAATGTATGAAAATTTTCTACAATTATAAAAATAAGAATGTATATTATACTGTTAAATGGTTTATTTATATAAAGTCTTTGAAAATGTATTAGATATTGTGGCTAAATAAATTATCCAGACTTCAGTTTCGAATCTCCATCCAAATTCATTGCAAAGTTTGGTAATCTCTAAAAGAAAAAAAATAAAAGGTGCAGCCGTCTGGTGACTGTGCCTGGGTTTCCTGCCCTTCATTTGTTCATAGTGTCCTTTTCCACATCTTTCAGTGCCTTCAACTGGGTTATCTTCAGGGCAGGGAGCCCTCAGTGGTGGAATTTCCCCTGGTATCAGAGCTTGACTACAGACCTCCTATAGGAGAGATCAAGCTACCTTTCACCTGCGAAATGTGTTTGTTCCAGTCTGTGAGGGCTGAAGTCTCTGTGATGGGAACATCATTAAAAAGCACAGGGAAGTTAGAGTCAACTTTGGAGGTACTCATAGTAAGTCAAAACAGTTTTCTGTTAATAAAGTTCATTTTATTCTGAAGGATTCTAGTGACCAAGCAAAAGGCATGGACTTAGCAACAGTAAAATATTGGTATCTGAAGTAGTCCACCCTACCACATTAGGGAAGGAGGAAATTTAGGCCAAGGACACAGGGTGGCCCCTATTCCTCTATAGTGCTATGTAGTCTTTAATGTTCATACAGAATTTGCTTTCTAAGGCATTATCTGAAAGACACACACATTCTAAATTGTGCAACATTCAATTTATCTACCTTGGAAGGATGAATGGTCGAGTGAGTCCTGCTGAGATCTGAGCCTCGGCATCCAGGGATTCTAAGTGTTTGAACCAGCTGCTGGGCTCACTAAGCCATCTCCACCCTCCAACAGGACAGCTTCTCTGCAAAGGAGTTTAACTTCACCAATGATTTTCCCTTTCACCCATGTAATTTTCCAGAAATTAAGCAGCAGTCACTAGAAAAACATAAATAAGATAACCACCTCAGAATTTTCTATAGATCAAAGTACTATTAAAATGGGTGTGCTACTTGCAGAAACATGACAGAGGCCATGGAAGGGAGCTCAGGACTAAGTTAACGCCACTGATTTTATTTATAGATGAGGGGATGGAGGCTCAGGTTATTTGTCAATGCCCAGATGGAAGTCTTGTTGGTTCTACCTCAAAATGCACCCAAATCTGTCCACTTTTCTCCATTTCTATTGCCCCCAGCATAATGAAGGCCACAAATGTATCTCGATAAATTAAATTTCCTTGATTGTTTTCCTCCTCTTTTTCAAACCTCATGATTTTTTTTTCTATTTCGTTTAGAATAAAATCCAGATTCCTTTGCATGCCCTCCCAGTTACTATGTCACCTGTTTCCAGCCTATTTTTCTGACTGTATCTTCTGTTGCCCTCTCTACCCATTCTAATTGAACCACCACCTGTTTCTCGTGTGTCTCAAACTCACTAACCTTGTCTCCACTGCAAGGCCCAAGCACTAGTGAATCCTTCTTTCTAGAAAATGCTCACCCCAATACTAAAAGACTTACTGTTTCTTCTCATCAAATTCTTGCCTCCTCCAAGGACCCTTTCCTAACTGTCCTATTGAGTGCTATCTCTTCCCATTTCCTGTTAATTTTATCACACAATCTTGTTTGTTTGCTTGTTACTATTGGTCCTCTGGATATATTTTGTTTTCTTGCTTAGGGTCAGCCTTATTCATTAATATAAAATTTTCATATAAGGAGAAACTCCACCTTTCTCATTCAGCACTATATCCCCAATGCATAGGACAATTCCTGGCACCTGGAAGAAAGGAAAGTAAGAAGATAGGACCACGAGCAAGTCTTTGCTGCATAGTAAGTTCTGCTACAAAAATGTTGTATGCAATACAATTTTTCACGATGAATTTGTAGTGAACAAAAAAAGTTCACTACAAAGTGCTTTGGATGTTCACTAACAGTGCTTTGGATGTTTACTTGTATGTGTGTATGAAGGTATGTGTGTTTTGTAAAAACAAACATACAGAGAACATGCTAAAAAACCACATCAACATTTTGATCTACACTTGGAGTAATTATTTTCTGTCCCTGTATTGATTTAATTTTCAACAGTAAGAATATATTACTTCTGCTGTGAAAAGTTCTTTTAGGTATAAAAAGTTATTTTAAGCATAATCAAATTGGCTTTGAGCAAGGCAAAATGCTCATGGGATTATGCAATGGTTTTGCCAAAAGGCTTAAGGTGTAATAGTCTTTTCACCTGTTTGGTCGCTTACCATACATTTCAGGAAAAAAACTTTCTTCAAGAGATGGAGAACATGATTAACATGACTGCTAAAAGTCTCTAGATTTACATTTTCCTACTTAAAATGGAAATTGAAACTAAAATTGAGATGAAAAGGGCAATCTTTTCTTTATTAACTGCAAGACCCCTGCAAATCTGCAAATGGGTCTGGTTGGGCAGGCCTGGCTTGTGTATCCATCTCTGAGTAAATCATGGTACCGTTTTCAGGGCCACATGCCCATCTCTAGGTGAGGGCTGCTGTGTATATTACCAGAAACAAAAGATAAACTATAGCCAACAAATCTGTAACTGACTTAAACTACTTCTATAATTTTTTAGTCACTTTGTATAAAGAGATTCCCTGGGGTTGCTTTTGTTTTCCAACAAGGATAGAAATTAGAAAAATCAGTTCTGTCTCCTGGAGTAGAAATTTTCTATAAAATTTGGAGAGGTCCCTAAACTCTCTGAAGGTTCTCCATGGATCCCCTAGGTGGGATTTTATAGGTTCATAAAGTTGAATCTTTAGATCCAACTTAAAAATAGGCACAACATTCAGAGACATGAAAATCAATATATCAACCTCATGATTGATAAGATTAGAAGACTGAAGCTGAAGGATGTGGCCTAGGTGTGAATTCATATGGGCATGAGAATTTTCCCCTATATTAGACTTAGCTACCCAGCCCTTCACAGGCTGCAACCTCGGGTTTCCTTGCCAGCATGACAGTCTGTCCTGTCAAGGGTCCTCAAAGGTCAGAGACAAATAAGAACATGTGGTCTTTGCATCAAACATCTCTGAAAAGAGAACTCAGAATGGACTGAGACTGTCGTGACCAATTTGTACTTCCAGGCAGAAAGTTTGCAATCAGAAAAATCATTTCAAGTTTGGTGTGTGTGTGTGTGTGTGTGTGTGTGTGTAAGAAATGAAATCAGAAAATTCACCTTAATGGCAGAGTCCTCATATGGAAATAGAAGGCTAGACTCAAAGATGTTTGCCTTTTTAATGCCCTACCTCTGTATTCTCAGAGTAGGACTCTCCATTATTGCTATATTTCTGATTATTTTTTCCTGTATGCTATTTTGATGTATAATTTCCATCACATACTATCATCTTTCAAGAATATCTACTGAATTTTGAATCAGAAACTGAAATCGAATCTGTTTGAAATGTTCAAAGCCGTCTCCAATGGCACTCTTGGAGCTCCATAAAGTAAGATGAACACAGGAGCAATAGCCCTATTAAGCTGATGAAATCATTGATTTCTTCTATGTCTAATGGTCACATTAAAAGCTGAGATTTTAAACAGATATAATACCAAGTAACTCAGTACCTTATCAAATTAACAAGGAGCCTTTTAACCCTATGACCCTTAATAGATAATGTTTATTGGAAAATGGCTGTGAATACAAATACTTTCAAAACATGGTGGCTAAGTGTTCTCTGCGGCTAATCAAAATAACATCACTGGCTTGGCTGCATTTTCTGCTTTTCTTGCCTAGAAAAGGTAAGAAGATTTATGCAGAAACACCAAGTCAATCAAATGCTTTCTGAGGTGTTCTATTTATCTGTCTAACTTTAAGATGGAAATATGTTTAGAACATTATCCTTGAGCAGTAGTTCCCAAACACTAGTTCACAGTCCTGCTGTATCGAAACTGCTTAGGGCCCTCAAAATACAGACATTTAAATCCGAGGTCAGATGTATGGACTCAAAAGGGACACTTGGCTTAATTTTAGCAGAACTGCAGATGATTTGAATGGACACACCGATTTGAAAGCCATTACAATAAAATTGGACTCTAAGTATGAGATTGATAGGGGCTTCCTTTTTCTCCTTTCTATAGCTTTTTCTCCCTTTGATATGCATTGCCCCCCCCCACCATAGTCATGAAATAGCTGTGCAAGGAAGTCTTGCTAAAGTGATATGGTCTAATCTCCTCATTCCTGAGGGGGAAACTGAGGTTCAGGGAGATAAGAAGATTCTGCTGGCTTGGACCCAGTGTACTTTATGCCCTCTCCGTTTTCCTCTGTCTTCATCCTTTCTTTGGAAATATTCTGGTGAACTCAGTTGCATTAATAGATATGAACAACAGACAAAAGATAACTTTATTAATGCCAGTAGCATTTAATGTTTTGACACAATCAATGACGTTAACTAAAGAAAACACCCTACATTTGTAGAATGTTAACATGTGAGAGAAAAGAGGAAGCAGAAAAGGAGGAGCACATGTTAAACGATAAACTCTTAAAATTCAAAGTTCATGTAGACTTATAGTTTTCTGTTCCTCAGATCAACCCAGTTTGCAGGATTTCCAGACTGACCAAAATATTGTCAGATGGGATTTTTAAAATAACAAACCACCTTAGTGCATATATTTTTCAGGCTTTTATCAATCTATATGATCTTTTACAAAAATGACATAATGATGCTCATATTGTTTTGTAGCTCTGTTTTGTTGCCATTCAAAAATAAATCATGAGTGTATTTTAAGTCTATCATGTAGTTTTAAATAGGTTGATAATATAAAAGGTACCATAATACATTTATTAGATCCTCTCTTGTTGCACATTTAGTTTTCAATAGTTTGCACAATAAACAATGCTGTGATATTCTTCTAGCAAAATCCTATTAGACATCCCATGAGAATTTTGTTAAGATATATTTGTAAAAGTGGGAATTACTAGACACATGTCTATACTCTGAATATAGAGAGGATTAGATAAGTAGCATAAACATTCTAAATGGGTGTTTTTTGAAGAACAACAAATTGGCTGGGTGTGGTGGCTCATGCCTGTAATCTCAGCACTTTGGGAGGCCTAGGCAGGCAGATCACCTGAGGTCAGGAGTTTAAGACCAGCCTGGCCAACATGGTGAAACCCCGTCCCTACTAAAAATACAAAAATTAGCCAGGCATGGTGGCACATACCTGTAATCCCAGCTACTTGGGAGGCTGAGGCAGGAGGAGAATCACTTGAACCTGGGAGGTGGAGGTTGCAGTGAGCCAAGATTGCACCACTGCATTCCAGCCTGGGCGACAGAGCAAGACTCTGTCTCAAATAAAAAAAAAAAAAAAATTAAAAAAAAAAAAGGAACAACAAATTTCAGATAATTTGGTTATTTTAGAACAAAAGAGAAATTGTAGATAAATATATATTTATGTGGGAAATTTTATTTTGAATAAAAATGAACATGCCGAATGTTTATAAATGACTAATATTTTAAAATTACAGCACTAATGGCAGCAGATCGCACATTAACATTCCAGATTTTCATCTATCTATCCACCAATCATCTATTTAGCAATAATTCTGAAATGGAGTCTACAGAGCAGTAGTGATCTTCAGAAAATAAATATTTATTTTGCAAAAGGCACCTATATAAACTATAGACTCCCTCTTCATGGGTGAATAAATATAAGTCTAGATTAGAGTCTAAAGAACCAGAGAAAAGATCATTCACCTAATGGCTCCTTCTATAATATTTTTAATGTAATGTTATGTTTAAATTCGAGAACAAAAAAGAAACACAAAACAAAACTGAAGAGGCTGGGCACAGTGGCTCGTGCCTGTAATCCCAGCCCTTTGGGAGGCGGAGGCAGGCGGATCACTTGAGGCCAGGAGTTCAAGACCAGCCTAGCTAACATGGCAAAATCCCCTCTCTACTAAAAGTATAAGAATTAGCCAGGTATAGCAGCACACACCTGTAATCCCAGCTATTTGAGAGGGTGAGGCAGGAGAATCGCTTGGATCTGGAAGGCAGAGGTTGCAGTGAACTGAGATCATGTCACTGCACTCCAGCCTGGACAATAGAGTGAGACTCCATCTCAAAATAAGCAAACAAACAAACAAACAAAAAACTGAAGGGATAATAAGTGTAAAGGTCAGGATGAAAATACCTGAGTGAGATATTTTGTTAGAAGAAATAAAAGAATTCTCCATTATCTGAAACAATGATGATTGGAAGGTAAACTGGATTGACTGGCACAGAAGTTGTGATTCCATCTAAATTATCCAAGTCATTTAGTGCAAATGTTTTCTCCAAAAACTATGTGGGTTGAAAATAAATTTTAAAATGGGTATTATTGGTTAAACACTGAAGGAGATTTGTAATTCCCCCAGGGAATCTAAAAACACAGCGGGGATACTGTGCCACAGTCAAAGTCTCTGTGTTATGTACTTGGACTTCCTAAAACCCGGACTTTGAAATTAGACACTAAGATGTAAGTAGTGTGCTAGTGTAGAATGGAAATTGGATGGAGAATAAGATTTGGTTGCAATCTTGGCTCTGCTGTTCTATTAGCTTAGGGACCTTGGAAAAGTCAATTGATTTCTCAGGATACAGAGATCTCATTTGAATGGAAATAGTTAATGAACATTTAGTTTGTAATTCATGATTGTAACTTAGTTCTCAGCATACAGTTTAGCATAGAGTAGGTGCTTGGTAAATATTTTTTTCCGAATCAAAATGATTTTAGTGAATATTTTCATCTTCGAATATGTAAGAAAAGTTTTTTTTTCCCTCTCTTTCATGTATTCTTGAGTTCCCGCCATTTCCCTCAATGCTATATTTGCTTAATAATTTATCAGTTTTGCTGGGTGAAACGTAGAGCTGACCACATAAAAATAAAAAGTACTTTCAGAGTGAGCCTGCAGGGTTTTGGAGTCTCACATATGGATCTGTATTCAGGCCGAAACCCAGACACATACAAGATCGGAGTTGGTATAGAATATTAAGGATGAAACTGGGAATGAGAGAAGCTATACAGAGTTTGTTTGAATGCTAATAAATCATGAAATCACCGTTTCCTGTCTACTGGGATTTACTGCATAAGAAGCCTGCAATTCAACAAAGAACGGAGTTCCCTACAGAACTCTGTAGTCTGGCTCTAACCAATACACTCTAGGCTGAAAAAAGGCAGAGTAGGTGTTAGGAAAGAAAGCCGAGGAGATTTCAGAAATGGAAAAGATCCCTTGTTCCAAAATCTTACATATGTATAACTGTTATTTTAATACTAATCAAGACTCGGTGGCAGAATTGTGACGGCTCTGTGAACACGACTCCTAACCACACAGCTGGTTGTTCAGTTAATTTACTTCTTTCAGGGGCCCCCTTGCTCTCATTTGATATTGTTTTCTGTATGCAGCCTCCCTACTGTGTCTATAGCTAAGTCTATCTACCTCTCTGAATTTAATGTACTCTGACGTGGGCATGTTCAGGAGAGGAGAGGCTGTACTCAGACACAGAAAGCAGGCTCCACATGAGACAGTGCCTTCATTGCTTTCCCCCTGCCAGGAGACTGTGGGAAAACCTCCCCAGAAAGAACTGATGAAGAGAGAAAGCACACAGGCCACCTGGGCAGGATGTAAGAAGGAGTTGAATCCAGAAACAATTCTTCCTGAGCAAACATCTCTAGCTCTGCCTCCTCCCCACAAACCCTCACTGTAGAGTGAAACTAATTTAACAAGATATCCCTATTTCCTCTGAACAGTGGTGAAAATATTCCTACAGGACTTTATTAAGACAGACCCCAAAGTACTCATCAGAGCAGTGAAAGGGAAAAATCCTGCTGTGGCCTTTCTACCCACAACACTACTGCAATTAAAGAAGAAGCCAATATCAAAGCAGACAGGTAACTTTATAAGCACACCAGGCATCTGCCCATGCCCAAGGCCACATTTTTAAAGGTGAGAGCCATTATTTTTCCAGTGGTACAGGAAACGAGCTGCAGGACATGCAGGTTAAATTGAAACGGCCTTACAAGTACCTTAGGAGGTTAACAGTATCACCTGAAGCCAGATTCCTATCACTTATAGATTCAATATTCTGTTGGAATTTGATGAGGTCCATGGGGATGTTTGCAAAGGGGAAGTGTGATTGGCCCTCTAACTTGGCAGCTATTTGGCATCCTACCCAGAGATCGTAAGAAGTTCTTTATTTTCCACGTGGATCTGGCATTCCTAAAGCAATAGGTGCTCTGTGCCAATATGAACTCGGATGTTAATCACAGCTTTTTCATTTCAGTAATGGATTGAGTGGATAGATGACTGTGGAGGATGATGAGGGGGCTTGGTTATTATTAGAAAACACAAAATATGGACCTGATTTCCAATTTTCATTTAAAAAGTGACATTTTGGCAAACATTTTAGATTTGGAAAGCAGCAAAGTTTTGTAAATTTGTGTCCTATATGATTATGCACTGGAAAGGTAATTCTTTCCATGCCTGCTCTTGGACTCTCCAATTATTCCCCACTCTTCTTTACGATGGTCCTGATGGAAAGTCTCCTTAGTGCTCATTTGTGTGTTTCATTTTTTAACCCTGATGAGGATTTGGGATTTAAGACTTTTTTTTTTTTTTTTTTTTTTTTTTAGATGGAGTTTTGCTCTTGTCTCCCAGGCTGGAGGGCAGTGGTGCGATCTCAGCTCACTGCAACCTCCACCTCCCGGGTTCAAGCATTCTCCTGCCTCAGCCTCCCAAGTAGCTGGGATTACAGGCGCCTGCCACCATGCCAGGCGAATTTTTTGATATTTTCAGTAGAGACGGGGCTTCACTATGTTGGGCAGGCTGGTCTCGAACTCCTGACCTCAGGTGATCCACCCGCCTTGGCCTCCCAAAGTTATGGGATTATAGGTGTGAGCCAATGCGCCTGGCCTTAAGACTATTCTTGTTGTTCAAATAGGTTAGTTTCTCACAAAGGAAAAGAAAAGAAAAGGGGCAGGTCACCTACAGTTCTCTCTGATCTTGGGAAGTGTTAGGACAAAAACTTTCTCTGTTGCTCACAGTTCAATTTCACACTCTAAACAAGGCTATCTTAGTGCTTTGGGGTTCAGCAGATCAGTTTAGACTGTATTTTTCTGTCTTTGTTTCCATTGTTCTTTTATCCAGCTGCAAGACTGCTTTTCTTTTAGCAAAATGTCAAATGGTGGTGAATTTGTTCAATTAGCTTTGCAAATGTGTGTTTGACTTCCTAGGCATTTTTCTCCTCCTTTCTTTGTTGCGTATTTCTTATATTTCAAAGGGGGACATCAAATAGATCCTTCTTTTGAAAGAAATTAGCATTTTAATTCATAGGTGGTAGTCTGCAGTTATGTTTCTGTTTATGTTTTTAATTAAAGGACAAATACACAGGCAATCTTTTTCCATTTGATTCAGTTATTTTGGAGGTGAAGAAAATACTTAAATCCCAGCTGCACTGAAGGTAATATTTTGACGTAAATAACTTTATCCCATAAAGTAGCTTAATCAATGGATTGCCTGTGGCCTGCGAACTACAAAACAACCCTTTTCCCATATTGTTTGCATAAGCCTCTATAATTTTAGTTACAGGACCTGAAAATACATAAAAATAAATTAAAAAGGAAAAGAAAAAGGTAAATCTTTTAGTCTAACAGGGATTGGAAAGGTATATTTGTTCGCTAATAAGATAAAACCAACAAAGCAATTATTTAAATAGTTGATAGGAATTTGAGATTCTATGTAAAAAAATAAAAAAAAAAGAAGAGATAGGCTGGGATCAGAGTAATGGAGGTAAAATAGTGAAATGTTTGATGATATGCATCCCTAGTCATTCTTTTCTCTCATGGAGTCTTTTTTTATTTAAGTTTTGCCAACCACAAACAATAGTTTATTATCCTCGTGAATACCTTAGCAGTCCTCTTAGCTCTTATATCTAAGGCAGGTAAAAAACACTCATCTTTGCCTCCTTTTCTCTTTGCCCAAATGGTAAAGAGGTGGATACAGCACATGAAATACAATTAAAGGTCTTCAAAGGGCCACTGGGCTGCTGAAGCTAAGCGCCTCTCATCTGCATCAGAATTCCAGTTTCTTTGAAGTTAATTCAGAGATTATACTTCATGCCTTTAAACAGTCTTTAAATAAGAATGTGTATTATAGCTTTTCAAAAAACCCTCTGAAACATCAGATTGAAATGAAGCTGAGTGTTCCACTAGTTTACGTTTCAACCATGGGGCCGGGGAAGAATTGAAGCTTTTGAGGTTCCTCCCTCTATTACTTCTCAACAGGATAGTGAACCATCAAAAACAATTCTCTTGTCTTCCCTTTTCCTTTTTTCTCTTCAATAGCCTTCAGTTTTTCTTCAGCTGAAAAACATATTTTTATTACAACATGGCTTGTAAAGTTATAAAATACACCTGATGTGCACTAGTCAATTGTCAATTCGTTATATAGCTAATTGACATAGCTCCAGACATAGCTAATTGACAATTAACTAGTATCTCCAGGTTTTACATATACGGTGTCCGTGAGGCTTTGTTAATAAAGGTGTTTTCCCGAGCCTCAGAAGGAAGGTGGTGGTCACAAGTGAGGAGCAAGACTAACTGCTGAAGGTAAATTTATTCAAGCTTAGAAGCATGTCTGGTAGGAGGACGTCAGTTTTCTGGTATAAAGCAGTATGTTCCCCAAAATAGGGGGATTGGTGCTCAGAGCAAAAGTATTTGACAAACTAATGCATTGAGCATGCTGGCATGAGCAAGCCTTGTGTGCACTACAGGCAAGGTAGGGAGAGAGTCGGGATATACTCAACAGAAATTGGAATCGAACAATCTTGTGTATTTCTCTCAAGAAAGCCAATAACCTGTGGAGGAATGTGTGGAAAAACATCATTCTCTGACTAGTAAGTTCAACGTATAACAGCAGGTAAACAAGACTGAAATCTGGGGGCTCAGTTACCAGGTTTTATGGTGACTTCTTCAATTCAGTACTAGAATCTTGTGTGAAGTTACAATTTTTTGTTTTGAAAAGTAATTTAACAACATTAAAATACTCAACATGGGGAAAATATTTTGAATTCTTCCCACTTGGATTTAAAAAGAGTTTTATTTATTTGGAACTAAAGACAAGATTGGAGGAGTGATGAGCCCATAATTTTTCATTTCTTGGGGCCTTTACATATTTTAAAGTCTCCTTGTGTGAGACGTTTGTAATTTAATGTGGATATTATTTTAACAAAGTTTGCTACACATAGGAGTTTCAACTTAAGTTTATTGCATTATAAAACGATGGTCTAAGAATGACTAGGTACCCATTTTTATCTTGAAGGGCAAACAATGCCTAAATTAATTAAAGATAATTAACTGTCAAAATGCACACCCAAGAGTGTATTCATTTATCAGCTCAAGCCTTCCCTGCTGATTTCTTACTGTGTCTGTAGAGCTGTAAGATGTAATTTTGTTTATTTTCCTTAAACTACTTGGTAACTGCTATAATAAAACAACTGGAGAAACCTCTTATAGAAAACATGATTTTTTAAATTTTAATTTATATCCTCTTTTAATATTTAAGATAATTAGCTATTGATTTAGTAATCTATAGTCTTTCGTTTTTCCTGCTCTATGGGAACTGAAAATTTCTGCCAGCAATTAGAAGGACATTATTGACCATTAAGACAAATATGGATATTGTCAAGTATTACTATGCTATATGTTTACTTCAGTAAGTGTTAGTTCTCATTTAGAACATTCAATTACCAATAAAGTACTAATGACAATAGCAAGTAGGCAAATATGTAAATATGTATCCAAATATATTTATTGAGGTCCTACTATGTAGCAGGTTCTCATCAGGGTACTGGGAATATAGCAGGTTATAAAACAGGTAAAGATGTCTGCTCCCCTTGAATATATATTATGGGATAGGGAAACAATAATGAACTATGAGTGTAATAAACAAGTAAATCACATGGGATTTTAAGAGTCGATCATTGCTGTGGGGAAAAAACTGGAGAGAAGAGAATCTGAGAGTTCCAGAGGATGGCGAGAGGCTGGAGGGCAAGTTAGAGTATAAAATACAAAACAGGTGAGGGTAGGCCTCATTGAATGAGAGATGAGCAAAAAGCTGGAGCAGAGAGGCAGGTAGCCAAGCACAAAGTCCAGGAAAAGAGAGTTCTTGAGAAAGAAAATGGCTGTGCAAAGGCCCTAAACGGAGAGTGATGGGCATGATCATGGAAAACCTAAGAGGCCAGTGTGGTCCAAGTAGCCCGAGCAAGTAGGGGTATAAATTTGATAGGGCCAGGCTCCTGAACGCAATTTGACTTTTATTTGGAGAGAAATGTAGAGTCTATTGCCAGATTAGACCAAAGAGTGAAATGACTTCAGTGTTAAAAAGGTGGGTGGGTAGGGAAGGGAGGAATGGTGGGAGAAAAGGCTATGGAGAATACGGTGTATGGCTGTGGAGAATGAAGTAGGCTTCGCGGTAAAGGTGAAATGTCCAATTCTGCATATATCTTAGAGACAATGAGGTCTTCTGATAAGTCGGGTGTATGGTGTGACAGTGAAAGATAAGGACCGCATGGGCAGCTGAAAGAAGGACACTGTCTCCTGAGATGGGGACGGCTATGAGTAGGACAGGCTGTGCTATAAATAGTAATTTCACTTTGGTATTGATTAATGTCTATGGATAGCTAATGCTGGAATTTGGGAGAGAGGTCTAAGCTGGAGACATAAATATAGCAGTAGTGGCCATATTGATGGTATTACAAACCCTAAGAAAATGAATTAGATCACGAGAAAGCAAACGTAGATGGAAAATTCCAAAGACTAAGTCCTGGAGCTCTCTAATGGTAAGAGGTTGGTGAGGAAAGAAACAGTAAGCCAAAGGAAGTAATGCCTGAGGCAGAAGGAAAACTGAGATACCTCAGTGTTCTAGGAGACAAGTGAGTAAATTCTATTCAGTAGAAGTGAGTGATCATCTATGCCAAATGCTTCGATTGTTGAAATAAGATCAATGTTATAAATGTAAACATATGACTGAAAAAAATTAGAGAGGCCATAGGAAGGAATGGTCTTTGAAAATGGGATCAAAGAAGTAGGGTCTGCATTAGTTTCTAATTGCTGCTATTACAGATTGCCACAAATTTAGTGACTTAAAATGCCATAATTTAATGTATTAGTGTTTTGGAGGTCAGAAATCCAAAGTGAGACTCCCTGGACTGAAAGTATCAGCAAGACTGCATTCCTTCCAGAGTCTCTAGGAGAGAACCCATTTTCTTGTCTTTTCCTGAGTTTGGAGACTACTTGCATTCGTTGGCTTGTGATCCTTCTCCTCTGTCTTCAAAGCCAGGATTGTTAGATTGGGGCCTTCTCATGCTACTATCTTTTGTTTTCTTCTAGCTTCCTCTTCCTTTTATAAGGACACATGTAACTGCATTGTGCCCAGCCATACTATCCAGGGAAATCTCTCTATTTTTAAAGTCAACTGATTAGCAATTTTGATTTTATCTGCAAGTTTAATTACGCTTTGCCATGTAACCTAATACATTTATGGGTCCTAGGAATTAGGATGTGGATATTTGGAGGTTAGGTTTTTTTCTGACTACAGCAAGATGATAGCTGGAAGAGAAAGAATCAAGAGAAAAATTTTTTCTTAATATAATGCAAATAACAGCATATTTGTATGCTGGGGGGAGTAATCAAATGGATAAAAGAAAAATCAATGTAGGAGAAAAATGACTTCTTGGAATGAACAGACCTAAGCAGATGGCATCTGTACATGAGTACAGAAATTTGCTTTAGTAAGGAATATAGATATTTTATCTATGACAACAGGCAAGAAAGTACAATATAAGGATGCAGATGCAAGTAGATCAATGAATGTGGTGGTGACAGTCTGGGGAAGTCATCTTCACTTTAATATTATTTGTGAAATACTGAGCAAGGTCACTGGTGAAGAGTGAGGATAGAAGAGGAGATCATAAAGTTTTAAGGAAGGAATATAGAAAATAGTCTTAGAGAAGGGAAATGAATGGACTGAGAAGGTATCATATGCTTGGCTGGCACCATTAAGAAATTTCACTTTGAAATTCCTGGATATGAATTTTTAGTGAAACCAACTGATAACATGGAGCTTTTCTTTAGGCATTTTCAGCGTTAAATTTTACCAGGATGTGGTTTTGTCAAGCTTGCCAACCTTAGAGAAAGGCAAGGAATAGAAGGGAATATGCAAGGGAGAGATGATGCTTGATCTTGACCTCTTAACTGGGAAGATGGGAAGTGTGGTCATCTAGTGGATGAGGGGGGCAGGAAGAGTTGGTGGAATCAAAAGACTCGAAGCCCCCTGAGGTAGGCAATAAAATAACTTTGAAGTTGAGGAAGTACAGGTTAAGACCAAATTGAGACAGCGTGTTTTGAGTCAATGTCATGTGACTGCTTACATTATTTATGGCATGACATTATATAAGATCCAATAAAAGTGTGTAAATAATATTTCCTAAACATATTAATTTCCTAATTTATCCTCATAAAGTTAGGATATCTGCTAGGTGATTTCTAGTATGTTTTCAATTGAGCCTCACAAGTAGGTATGCAGAAAAACTTGGCACTATTCTTTATAGAAGACTGATACAATAGGTTGAGACTTGCCCCCCAAGAGCTTGGAAATTCAAAATCCTCAGTTCAATTTCAGTTGTCCATCTTTTATCCCTCAAAATGTTTTACATATTTGGGTCTAAAGGAGTGTCTCTTTACCTTGCAACTCCTTGAGCCTTATGATTTCTATTAACTTTTAATATTGACTTGATTTGGGGGATTACTACTTATTTTATCATACGTCAAATATGATTTTTTGTTTTCACTCATCAGGAATTTTATGAGGATAAAGTTAATTAGGAAATTAATATGTTCAGGAAATATTATTCATAAACTTTTATTGGATCTTATATAATGTAATGCCATAAATACAATCGTGTCATTCTATTGGAAACCAACAAAAATCCATTCAGATAAACCACCTGGAAAAAGACATGTTCAGACATTTAGGGAACAATTCAAAACTTTGAGTAATAAATAATAGTTATGATATTTTTGTGTTAGTTTCTTTAAATGTGAGAATATTTTGGTTTAATTTTTAAGTCTTTCAGAAATCAAATAGTAACTACATGTGAAATTATAAGATATTTGAGTTTTGCTTTGTGCACTTCAGCAAGAAGCTAACAAAGGGCTGGGCATGGTGGCTCATGCCTGTAATTCCAGCACTTTGAGAGCCTGAGGTGGGCAAACCACCTAAGGTCAGGAGTTCAAGACCAGCCTGTCCAACATGATGAAAGGCTGTCTGTACTAAAAATATAAAAATTAGATGGGCGTAATGGCAGGCACCTATAATCCCAGCTACTCAGGAGACTGAGGCAGGAGAATCACTTGAACCTGAGAAGCGGAAGTTGCAGTGAGGCTAGAACGTGTCATTGTACTCCAGCCTGGGTGACAGAGCAAGACTCTCTGCCTTGGGGGAAAAAAAAAAGAAAAGCAGCAAACAAAGGTTGCAGTGTGTGTGTGGAGGGGTGCTGGGTGGTGAATGGAGGGATATAAGAAGCCTGAGAGCGAAAAATTAATGTTTGCTGAAATTGGGTGATGTGTACACAGGGGTTCTAATTATTTTATCTATAAATATGTTTAAATGTTTTCATAATCGAAAGCTTAATTCCCAAACTATTTCACATAGACATGTTCATTTTCATTCCCCATCTGCAGGGATGCCCTAATTTTAAAACTTTCTTTCCTTGGGAGATGATGCTAGAGGCTGAATGTGGTCAGGAATTTGTTCAGGTGTAAACACCATAGACACCCTCTACGGACTATTAAAAGAATTATTTACTACAGATATAACAATTTTAGATGTCACAACTTCATGAATGCATTTTCTTGTTTTTATTCCCTTTGAAATATTTGAAGAACATTTCCAAGAGTCCCTCAGTCTATCAGTGATTCTCTGTCATTTCAGTGCTAAAACTTAAAAATACATCACCTTTGGAGGAGATGAAGAAATGTATCTCAAGATGGATGCCATCATTTGGGCTGTGATTGATTTTTTAAAATAACAGTCATCACTTTTGGTGCTCCTTTAATTTGATGGTGGATTAATATTGTTTGACCAGATGATAGTAGCCATCAATCTACTTTGCCTCCTATGACTAAAATGCTTTCTCACCTCTAGTAGGTTGGGGTCAATACTACGCCCACGTAATCAGACCCAGTTTACTAAACAGTAGTTCCAATTAAAAATTATTTGACTTGGGGAGAAAAAAGAAAACTCATAAATAAGCCTTCTGGGTCAGTATTCCATTTGTTCAAAGTATGAATTCCACGAGCTTAATAGCGAATCATTGTACTTAAAAGCCTGAGAAAGTAGCCTATTGATTTGGAAATTAAACATCTGCCAATAACTTGAAGGTACTTTATGTAACAAAATGATAAAAATATGTTTTAGTCATTTAATTTGAATCACACATCAAGTGCATATTACTCATTGTGTAAGTTTAAATCTATTCAATAAAAATCACAAAAAAATTAAATGAGTTCTATAGGACAATGGTTATTTTTTTAAAAAGCAGATTTACAAATATATTTATCTATCTCTATTTCTTGTGAGCATGATTTGAAAGGTCAGGAAATATGGCCTTCCTAGTGTGACATTTTATAAATGTAGAATATGTGATCTATACCAATAAATTACTAGAACTCAGTAGTATCTTTATAAACCATCACAATAGTAAACATGTAATTCTCTAACAGTGGCCCATTAAAGTTTAATACATATTCATCCTTGTAGCTAAGGATATGGTGATCAGGGATGACAAATACTTCTATGAGCAGGAGAGGTACTTTGACTAAAGTCTAAAGATACCTACTAGGATGCAGTGGCAGATATAATGAGAATTTTGAATGTAGCATTTGTGTTTCTCTATTCTATTTTCGTTTTAGGTGATGCATATAAAAATACTAAGTTATATGTAAATCCGAGGAAGTTCTGACTTGCATAATCTCAAAGGACCTGAGAATCTATAGTCATTGAGAAAATAATTGTTGGGTGCATTGGGTTTTTTTTTTTTTTATTCTCTCATCACTCTGCTATTTCTCTAATTGGAAGCTATCTAAGTATAATTACATCTTTAGTGAAAAGTAATTGTAATACTTATGATTGGTTTTTAAAAGTGAGCTTTTTTCTCTAATAAATAGTATTTTTTACATTTCATCTAGCCACTGGGTATAGCAAGAAGGAAATCAAAGCAAGATTTTAAACATCAATAAAGTAGAAAAAATAAAATTGATAAACATTAAAAGTTGTAAAAGAAACATGAAGATCATTATCCAAAGCAAGAATTCTAAAACAACTTTTAATAAGTACAGAGCAGAAAAGGGAAATACCTTATAATTTTAGAATTCTTCACATATTCTCTCTCCCTGTTTCTCTTACCCTCTTTGTTTCTCTCTTATTCCCACCAAAGGCTTTGTTAATTTCTGATAACCTTTACATCTAATATTTACTCATCAAATAAAACTTTAATATTTACCATCGCTGGATGAATCAGTAACTTGTCAGTATCCTTGTAATGTTTCTAAAAAATACCTGCGTAGTGCTCACTAATGATAAATGAGAAAACAGAAGAAAGGTATTTTTTAGGAGCTACTTGCCTAAGATATATATGTTGTCCAAAGTATTCCTAGTGAAGAAACACTGCTTGAAACTGTTCAAACATCTTTGAAATAAAGCCATTAACTCTAGCTGCATTCCTTGTATCTGTGGACACTGGACCTGGAGTGGAATGGTAGAATTAGCCTTTATTCTACCATTCCATTCTTTATTCTCTAGTATGAAGGTTGACATCCTTCATACTAGAGATACCATCATGGGCCCTTTATCATGGGAAACAGCAACATTCAATGGCAGGTATATTCAATGCACCTTTGAGGAAAACTGAGCAATTCAGGATTGTGCTGTGGGCCCTGGTCATGCTTTATGTGTACAGACGTCTGTCTTCTGAGGAAAATTTAAGCTATGATCCTTTTCATATCTAAAATGAAAGGAGTTAAAGGAATTGAAGATTGGCTTACTCAGGGCCACGCTTGGTTGTATTTGAGAAAAGCATATAGTGTTTCATTTTCTCTCATGAGAAAACTGAAGTTTTAAAAATTAAATACTGCTAAAATTAGTATACTTTAGTGGTTAAGAGTTTAGATCTGGGTGTGAATTATAGAAATGTTCCCTCATTGTTATATGACCTTGGGCAAAATATTGAATCTCTGAGATCTTTTGTTCTCTCATCTTCAAAATGATTATAATGATTATGTAATAATGATTATAACCAATTCATTGAGTTACTGTGAGGATTAAATGAGACGAACTTGTAGAACACAATTCCTAGATCATAGAAATACTGGAAAAATATAAATTACTATTTTTAACTCAAGGAATATCCAATTTTTCAGCCTTCTGGGGTCAGTACTAGTTTTCTTTTCCCTATTGAGTCATTGGAATCATCATGCAGTATGACTTCTACAAATGTGGCCTCCTCTTGAGTATTCGGAAGGCCTTGGGGTGGTACTAGAAATGATATTCTTGCAGGGGAGCTTGTGGAAGCTGCTTGAACATCTTGGGGTCTTGCAGCTCCCTGTACCCCACTTTGCCCTCAAATGTATTCACAACTTCTACTCTTCTACCCCAAGGCTAGCTAAGACAAAGCTGGCTCTAATTTGACTGATGCCAAACTTTACTCAGGAGTTTAATACACAAGAAGAAGGTAACATAGAAAGGTAAACTTAAATTTGGGTATTAGACATCTTTGCTCTCAAAAAGGTTCTAGCTCACTGCCTCTCACCCAACCCTTAGCCTGGCATGAGAGCTTCTTCTCATCAGATAGACAGTAGCTTCTTCCTTCCCCCAAATCCCTATTCCTGCTTCACGAGAAAACCTATGTGCATTTGGCCCTTTGCATCTGTATATTCCACATCCATAGATTCAACCAACTGTGAAATGAAAATAATGCAGGAAAAAAAAGAATGGTTGCATCTGTACTGAACACGTATAGACTATTTTTTCTTGTTACATTAGGGAACAATGGTAACTGTTTATATATCGTTTACATTGTATTAGGTATTATAGGAATCTGGAGACAATTAAAAGTATACAGGAGGTTGTGTGTAGTTTTTATGCTGATACACCATTTTATATAAAGGGACATGAGCTTCCTTGGATTTGGGTATCCGCCAAGGGTCTTGGAACCATTCCTCCATGGATACTGAGGGAAGATTGTATCTGCAGAAATTTGGCCTAAACTCTTAATTGATTACTCTGGAATATTTGCTATTAGAATATATCATGGTCCTAGCTGTTTCTACTATCCTAAGATAATATTTGTACAAATGAAAGGTTATTTGGGTGATCTTCCCAAATTAAGCATCTACCCAAAGTGATTTCCTATTATCTTCACTAAAAACTGCAAACAATTAAGTTTCTTTTCTCCTACAAAGATTTCTGCCTCACCTGGGATCCCGACATTCTTAGTAGCAGACACAATAGTAATTACTTTTCTTATAAATTTTTATGTTAAAATTTGTCAAGAATTTATAAAAGACTGCATGTAGTAGGTAGCACTTGCCCTGGAGGCTAGATACACTCCCACCCTTAACACCTCCAACCCACAAATCAAAGCCACATTCAGAGAAATAACTTTTGAGATCTGGAAAAACGAATGGGTTTGGAGTAGCAAATGGGTATCAGCTATATACATTTCAAAAGAGCAGATGGCAGCCCTCCAGCAATTCCGGCTTGCCCTACACGGAGTAGCCCCCTACTCAAAATTAGAAACTCTTTCACCACAGAATTTCTCTTTGCCTGAATTTCTCTTTTCCGTTTTTTGGATAACTAGACTCCTCTTTTGGAAGAGATAATGCTGATGGAATATCTGCCATCATAACTGAGTGTGAATTAAGGGAAAAATAGATCATCTGTCTCAACAGATGATGGCTTGTGCTGGGTTGGAAAGGTAGATCGTGTAGATTGCTTTGGGAAAGGACAACATGCCTGGGTGCTGGAAAGAGGAAGGGGAATTTTTTTTTTTTTCTAACTACAGGATTGGTCGCTAGCAAAATTGTGAAGTAAGTGAGATTTAGTTTTGGGGTATCCTCTCACCACCTCACCAGAATTCAGCTTTCAGTGCCTCCATTTGCCAGATTTTTTACCTCCAGTATCGCTCTTCTCTCAGTTTCTTCACACATCTACTTTCTAGCTTAATATTTGGAATCTAAACAACTCAGAATCCTTAATAGATTCCTTTCTAGGAAATGAATGTCTCATTTCTGCTGGGCTTGCAGACTTCTGAGTTAGCACCGGTGTCCAAGTTGAAGGCAGTCTATATTCTTAAGGGAATTTTCTTTTTTAAAAGGAAACCTCATTTCTACTGGTAGGCCAGAGGTAGTAGTATACCCTGGAATGGACAAGAAAATTGGAAACTGGACTTATCCCAGGCACAAAGGCAGAAACTGATGGCGTCAGATCCTTGTGCTGCTTATTCCTTTTTGTTCTCATTCCATAACTCTTTCTCTGTTCCTGTATTAATCTCAGGTCGGAAATAGGCCTACTTAAGTTTTAGTACCTTGAGAGCCTGTTCTTTCTAACAGAAATTTGCATAACAAAAATTACTGCAATGGGTTTCTTATATTTATAAATCTTTCAAAATAGAGATGCTGACTCCTTTGAAACAGTAAAGCACATATTAGACATATTCAATATAATTAAAAGAAGTAAAATCCATAGAATCAGGATCTAAGCCAGTCCCCTTGACAAGTCACTTTCGTTTAAAGCCTTACCATTTAATGTCGTTCTTTTAAGAAAGATGTATTAGTGAGAAATGGTGGTGGGGAGAACCACAATCCAGAGCAAAAGCAGTGAAATGATTGAAGATGCATTCTTCAATCTGTAGGGTTTACTAGGATTACTTAGGCTAGAGAAAAATCCATGAAGGTCATAATGACATTTTTATCATTTTAGACTCATGTATGCCATTTTTTATATTGTCTTTCCAATACACATTAAATTTTTAAAGAGCTGTTACTTTAAAAAGCAATGATTTAAAAATTCATTAGTTCTACCTTTCTGTAGTTTAATAAGAATTTTTACCTCCATCATTTAGAAATCAACCAAGGATTTGTTTTTGAAACTGCTAATGTGCTTTCTACAGGTGAAAAGTAACAGGTTTGTACCAATGTATTTTTAGCTTCTAAGAATGTACAGCTAATCAGCAATAAATGAAAAGAGTATCAAGCTGATGTGACATACATACAGCATATCAAGTAAGCTAAGCGTTCTCTATTTTTCAGAAGCTATGGAAATATTTGCTTGGAAAACTGATAAACAATCTTGAGCAATAATAAAATAATTGGCCTTTACTGGGTACTTATTATGTGCCAAGCACTGGACCTCATATATCTCATTTAAATCTCACAGCCAGATGGTGGGACATGGTGGCACATGCCTGTAATCTTAGCTCTTCGGAAGGCCGAGGTGGAAGGATCACTTGAGGCCAGGAGTTCGAGACCAACCGAGCCAACGTGGTGAAACCCTGTCTCTACTAAAAATAAACACACACACACACACACACACACACACACACACACACACACACACGCACACACACACAGCCAGGCTTGGTGGCATGCACCTGTAATCTCAGCTGCTCGGATGGCTGAGGCATGATAATAGCTTGAACCTGGGAAGCAGAGGTTGCTGTGAGCTGAAGTTGTGCCATTGCACTCCAGCCTGGGTGACACAGAGAGACTGTCTCCCCACAAAAATAAATAAAATAAGCTTCACATCCAGTTTGCTGGCTTGTCAGTACCTATCTGGCACTAAATAGATGTTTTTGAAGAAAAGAAGGCAGCAGGTAGGCTGGTCAGGGGAGCTCAAGGAAATATTCAAGGTACAGATTAAGAAAAGATTTATCACATTAATTTCATAAATTCAGAAAATCTTGTAGAATAAAAAACTGTCCAAAGTGGTAAAACTATAAGTGATAAAGATGGGATGTATCTGTAAATCTGTCCAAGGCCTAAGTCTATGCTCTTTTGACTGGATATTCCATACTTTCATCTTTACACCTGTATTAGCACATCTTCAGAAAATAGGTAGTTTCAGGCAAGGTTCAGCCATGAACTGTGATAGCACACTAAATTTCATACATTAACATACTAATACTGATCTGTACAATAGGAGAACACATTTTAAGTGTAACTGGGATTATGAAATATATGAAAACAGGGATCACTTTTAAAGACTGCTACAAAGGCCATGGGTAGCTCCTCACTGATTGTGCTTAGGTACACATTGGTGGCTGTTATTCAAGTCAGGAGAGAAATCAAGACCATAGACAACTGAGGGGTAGGGAGATATTTTTCTTTCTCTGTTTTGTTTGTTTGTTTGCTTTTTTGACAGAGTCTTGTTCTGTTGCCCAGGCTGGAGTGCAGTGGCGTGATCTCTGCTCACTGCAACCTCCTCCTCCTGGGTTCAAGTGATTCTCCTTCCTCAGCCTCCTGAGTAGCTGGGACTACGCATGCCACCACGCCTGGCTATTTTTTTGTATTTTTGGTAGAAACGGGGTTTCACCGTGTTAGCCAGGATGATCTCAATCTCCTGACCTTATGATCTGCCCACTTCGGCCTCCCTAAGTGCTGGGATTACAGGCTTGAGCCACTGTGCCAGGCTTTTTCCCCTTCTCTTTAAGTCTACATTAAGAATCAGTGCAGAGCCACGTTCAAGAAAAACACTGCCCTTTGATTGTTTGTTTGTTTTTTAATGCATAGGTAATCATCTTTCCCCCACCAAAATAGAACTTGAGAATATGAATGTGTTCTTTTAAGAAGGAAAACAGTTCCTACCTACTGTGAGTTATTGGAGGGAGAGAAGCAGAGAGAGAAATCAGAACTGGGTGGTGGGAGAAAGAACAAATAGAGGAAAGAGAGGCAGGAGGAGAGGACTTAGGAGTTACTGAGTCAGACTGGTCACTGTGGACTTGACCCTCTGACGCTACTTCTTGACTACTGCAGGGTCCTTGTGATCTTCATCCAGCACCAGGCTGTACTAGGACAAGGGTCAGATCTCTGGGAGGGCTCCTAAAGGGCAAGAGCTTCTCTGTAATTGTAAGAAGCTGTAAGAAAATTGCTCACTTACCCTTCAATCTCACAAAACCTCACTTTCACCCTTCTTCCACCTTCACTCCTTGTCTGTTCTGCACTTGTCCCTTTGTCTATAATATTCCTTCCTGTATAACTTTTAACCCAAAGCATTAAACTTCCACTCAAAGACTCCCCTGACCTCCCACTCATAACACCGAAGTATGGTGTATTCTCTCTTCCCTTTTTCACAAAACCCCCTGTGACTACCTTCTAGGGCCTAGTCACTGTGTTTTATAATTATGTATAGACTTGTCTATCTCAACGAATAAACTCTAAGCCCTAGGATGTGCATGAATGATGTCTGTTGTTTTCCTTCTTGTCCCTCTGAATTATCTTCCTCATCATACAATTGATGGTCAGAAAATATTGATTAAATACAAAAGAACTAAGAATTGAACGTGAACTAGGGGAGCGGGAGAAAGGCCAGGAGATAGCCACCACTGGGCTGGCTGCTATTCATGGACTGCTTCCCATCCTATATCCCTTTCTCTCTCATGCTCCTTCCCAGACGCTGGTGCTCATGCCTTATTAAAAGATGGCGTCCTTGTGTTCATGTCCAACCTACTAAGCCCACTCTCTAGGTTTTAAATGATCTTGCTTTTATCTTCTCTTACTCATCTCTAGATATTCTATTCCCTCTAACCTGTATCCCCCTGTTAAGAGATAAGATTTCATTCTGTCACCAGGCTGGAGTGCTATGATGCCATCACAGCTCACTGTATCCTCCACCTCCCAGGCTCCCTAGTAGCTGGGACTACAGGTGTGCCACAGCATCCAGCTAATTTTTAAATTTTTTGTAGAGACGGGGCTCCCTATGTTGGCAAGGCTGGTCTTAAACTCTTGAGCTCAGGTGATCCGTCCTTCTTGGCCTCCCAAAATGCTGGGATTATAGGTGTGAGCCACTGCACCTGGCCTAACCAGTACCCGTTGCTCCATGCATCATGAACTCCTTAGAGTTCCTGTAAAAGGGCTGTGCACACTCGGCCTAGGTTCCCTGGCTTTCCATATTCTTTTTGCTTGAAATACTTGCATTGTTCTCTCCTCTCATTCTTTTACCTTCCAGCATCTATTCAATCTTCAATACTTCCATCTGATTTCCTCTGTCACCTCTAGACTATCATTATAGCTATAATGTGTAGGTATAATTGGTTTATATATTTTCTCCCTAACCAAACTGAGTAGTGCATGGGGCAGGAGTAGAACCTTCCTCTTCACACTTAGCATAGCTGCAGCATTCCCAGTTGACACTTTGTAATTGCCTGTTGAACAAAGGAATGCCCTTTTCCTTTTCCTGTCTTCTTTGGTAGAAAACCCTTCCAATATCTGAATGAATCTGCCATCCCTGGAGCACAAGTCTATAGAGATCATTTAGAGACGTGTGTTCAACTATATTTATTCATTGTAATGAATAGCCCTGGGATGTCAGCAAGAGGGCTGTGCATCTGGACAGGAGGGAGAAGTCAAGGGAAGGTCTAGTCATCTATTTTAGTAAGATTGCCATTTCAGGGATTGAATTAAAGACTGGGTGCCTACAGGCCAGATGCACTAAAGATTAGTTACAATCTGTCTTGGTTTTTGTAAAGAGTTCCAAAGGAGACATGGAATTCAGACTGGAGCTGTATTCAGTTCACCCTGTATTCAGTTCACCCTGGAGCTGGAACTTGAAAGATAAACTTCAGTATGAAAAAGAAACAGCAAGAAAACATACAAAAATGCTATTAGCAGCCACTCCATAGTTCTATATTATTTAATTTTGCCTTTCTATATAACTTTCTGTATTTCTAGGTTTTACTTGTTTTATATCTTTTTTAGAAGATGCAACTAGAGATTTCAAACTTAAGTTTTGCATGTTGAATCTAGAGTTGCAATAGCTTTTTCTTCAGGAAGAAAAATCTTTGGAAACTTCAAGAGGCTTATAAAAACTTTCTATAAAGAATTAGATGATTAGTTGCATGTAATGATAATTAGAAATCCAGACGTGTAATTTATGGGTTTGGCCTTTTGGAAATTAGACTTTACACTGTTTCACTCTTTATAAGCTTGCACAGATGCAGCAAAATGGAGGATGCCACAAACACCACTAGACCTTGACTGGTGCCCAGAGATCTTGGCTGAATGTGAATTAACTAGCTTTGTAAAGTATGACTATTTACATGTACTGCAACCTTTGATTTCTTCAATTTGTAGAATTCTGCTAAGTGAATAGTCCCTAAGATATCTTCGGTAGTTTAGAAAGGTACAAATAGCTTGAACCAAAGAAAAAAATTGGGGAAAAATGTCAGATATCAGACAAATGACCACCAGTGGTAACACACATTGCATTTTAAAATGTAAAGCTAGCTTTGTCCCTTGTTTGATATGAGTGAATTAATAAGAGGGAGAAACCAATGGGAAAGAGACTATTGAGCATATACCAGTATGTTAGCTGACAGATCCTCCACAAAGTATGTTTATATGTTTTCTCATTTGACCCATGTAAGGCAGTGGGGGTAGGTGTCAGTATGACCATTGACAGACTGGAAAACAAGTATTTATATGTTAGCACATGAGTGTATATACATATATGCCTGTGCTTATACATATATATATATATTAGCATGTTTCTCTTCACCTGCTATGCAGTCTGTTCTCTGAAGACAGATTATGCATTGGGGATATTATAGTTATCCCCAAATAGTGGGAGGCAGCATCTGGTAGAATTTTTTTTTTTTTTTTTTTTTTTTTTTTTTTTTTTTTTTT